>NW_024061726.1:0-96841 GCF_016432855.1 Salvelinus namaycush | reverse complement strand
TTGTCATGCTGTGACACGCAGTTCCTAATTCTCACGAAAATCTAACTAAAAAATCTAACATCTAATCTATCTTCAAAATCTTTTTAAAGTCAGGGTATAAGTCGAGAAACATGCCTATTTTCCTTGAAAATACGTAATGGTACGATTGCAAAGCTATACGATATTACAGAGAACAAGTTAAATATCTCTAATTATCTCTGAAAATATTTGTATTGTTGTGCTTCTTGTTCACGGAGGGTAATTAATGCCAATGTACTTTTCTTTAAGCTGTTAATACAAATTGAAAGTAGTTTCCGATATCCTAATTTCTTAAAGTATTTCTGGTGATAGCAGGTGATAGTGATACACAAGCTAGGTCTATTTGAAACATTGCCATTCCATGGCAGCATTTACCAGCCACCAGGTTCAGAAGATTTAAAACCCATGTAAAATATATTTAAAACCCAATTCTATTTTTGTCCAAAGTTAAGATATAAATTATTCAAACGGAACATAATTTATGCTGGTTATTATTTTAGGCTATTTTAGTTTTGGAGTCAAACAGGTTTGTTATTTTATTTCAGTTTACTAAACAGTTTTCCCCTAATTACTGTTTCTATATTAAGCATGGAGGTTCCCCTATCAACCAGTCAAGGTACTGGTGACAAAGCAGGACAGATGGGACAGACGGAACCCTTCTGTGGTAACAGACAGAGGCGATTTGTAATCAAATCTAATTCCCAGGAATGGGGTTCATATGAACCACAGAGACTGTGTGTGGGATAATAACATGGCCCTGTCCAACCCTGCTTGTTCCCTCGACTCCGCTACCAACCACCAATCTCCAACAGGGCCCTTAACCTGTATCACTAGACACCTCATAGTGAGCTACAGGTAGGAATCAGCAATGAATCACAATAATGAGACACCTCTGGGGAGGGATGTCAGCATCATTTAAAAATATAAATAAATATATAGTGTTTTATGACAAACCGTTTTTTTACAAATCCGTCAAGACACCAACTTAGACTTTACTGTGAAATGCTTTACTTACAAGCCCTTAACCAACAGTGCAGTTCAAGAAGAAGAAAACGTTTACCAAGTAGACTAAAATAAAAAGTAATAATAAAAAGTAACACAATGAGAATAACGAGGCTATATACAGGGGGCACCGGTACTGAGTCAGTGTGGAGGCTATATACAGGGGGCACCGGTACCGAGTCAGTGTGGAGGCTATATACAGGGGGCACCGGTAGCGAGTCAGTGTGGAGGCTATATACAGGGGGCACCGGTACTGAGTCAATGTGGAGGGTATATACAGGGGGCACCGGTAGCGAGTCAGTGTGCGGGGTTACAGGCTAGTTGAGGTAATCTGTACATGAAGGTAGGGGAGTGTAGTGACTATGCATAGGTAACAAACAACCAGCGAGTAGCAGCAGTGCACAAAAGGGAGGGGGTGGGGGGGGGTCAATGTAAATTGTCCGGTGGTGATTTTACAGATTTTCTAGACTTGGCGCTGCGGTAGCAGAGAAAACAGTCTATAACTTGGGTGACTGGAGTCTCTGACAATTTTGTGGGCTTTCCTCTGACACCGCCAATTATATAGGTCCTGGATGGCAGGAAGCTTGGCCACAGTGATGTACTGGGCCGTTCGCACTACCCTCTGTAGCGCCTTAGGGTCAGATGGCGAGCAGTTGCCATACAGGTGGTGATGCAACCGGTCAGGATTCTCTCGATGGTGCAGCTGTATTACCTTTTGAGGATCTGGGACCCATGCCAAATCTTTTCAGTCTCCTGAGGGGATAAAGGTTTTGTTGTGCCCTCTTCATGACTGTCTTGGTATATACTTCCACCTGGGTGATTGAAAGATGAACTGAGGTCCACACTCCAGTCCAGGTTTGATGGTGGTAATGCACCTTAAAGTTGGTTTCCAACCGCCATATAAAGTCCAAAGAAGAAAAATAAGCCTTAAAAGAAGGTGAAATTACGAGAAACTAATTTGGTTTACCGTTTGGGGTATTGCGACTGGCTTACTTATTTTGATGTGATATGAAAGTATTGTGTGAAATTATTCTCAATTGATATGAAAGTGCAGCGATTTATGTTTCTAGAAATGTATCGCAATTGAGAATGGATTCACATTTAGATGGAATATTTGACAATTTTAGCTGCCAGAGCCAGTCTACCTCTGAAAATAACATACAGTCCTTGGACCCTGAGGAGTAACGGGGGGCAGCAATCAGCAGTAGAAACAATAACAAAGCGTACTCCCTGCCTGTTTCGGTAAAAAGCTGAGGGATGGGGATGGAGAAATGCAACCATCCATGATATCAACATTATAGTTTTAACCATGTTTTGAGGATATACCGTGTTTGTTTATATTTACTGACAAACATTGGAGTAAAAATAAGCTCATATTTTGGGTTCTGATGGGGTACAACAGTTGAACTAAGCTCATGAGGCATTTATAAGTGAATTCTTAAAGAAACAATGGGGTACATATCATTAATGTACAAGTCCCAAAATGGATGTAACAACTGCTGATTGCCCCTTTAAGACTACATATTGGGCTAATCTAATAGGAGATATTGAGGACTACAGTATTTCAGGTATTGTTATTGGATGCATTTTATCACTTGTTAACGTTTTGTTGATGGTCTACTCTTGATGTTCTACACGTTACAGTGTAGCTTCAGCCATTCCTACAGAACAACATTAAAGTGTAGAACCCCTTTACTGCATATTGGTTCAACGACTGCAGAGACGGTACTTACTGGGGTTAAACGGATCTCCAACCTCCTCTTCTTCCTCCAATGTGACAGTCATCTCCCCCTCCTCCCCTTTCACTCCAAAAACTGCATCCTCCTCTCCTTTTACTGTAACTTCCTCCTCTTTCACTGAAACGTCTTTCTCTTCTTCTTTCACGGTAACAACCTCACCCTCTACGTGTTTTAATATTGTAACAGCCTCCTCTTCCTTCTCCTCTTTCACTCCAAAAATCGCATCCTCCTCTTTCACTCTGAACGCATCTTCCTCTTCTTTCACTGAAACGTCTTTCTCTTCTTCTTTCACGGTAACAGCCTCACTCTCGACTTGTTTTTTTATTGAAACAGCCTCCTCTTCGTCCTCCTTTTTCACGAAAGCTTCTTTCTCTTCTTTAGCAGGAGGAGAGTAGCTTAGTGAACTCATGGTCGGAGATGTTAGCTAGCTAGCATTAGCGACTAGCCTAGTTCTAAGCTAACTTAGCAAACCAGCTAGCTGACAAACAACGTAAATATATAATTAAATGGGCCAACAAGTACATACGACAGAAGTGTGTTTAAAACACATCGACTAATATACACCAAAACAGTGTAAAGCGGGTGAATGTTGTAGCTATGTTTGCTAGAAAGCTACCGAGGTGTCTGACTAGCTGTTGTTGTTGAGAAAGCGTCCCGTCCACTAGATTATACGTCACACTGGCAGCATCGCCTGAACCTAAAAGACGCACATCGCCATCTGCTGACTGGAGTGGGAAACGCAGTTGAGGAACCAAATGTTAATTTTTCATTTATTTCATAAAAGTTTAATATTATATTATGCCGTTCAAAGAGAAGCATGTGTTGCTTGATTCGTGTTTAATGAGTGAGAATTTAAAACAAATTTTACACCCACAATCAAATGGTTGTTAATAAATCTAAATCATGGTTTAGTGTTTCTGTATCAAAATGTACTTTTAACAAATTCAAATCCTTTGGAGTCATTTTGACCCCAGCCAAAAGCACCTTTGATAAATAGGACATTTATTTCAAATCAAATTCAAATCACATTTTATTGGTCACATACACGTGTTTAGCAGGTGTTATTGCGGGTGTAGTGAAATACTTGTGTTTCTAGCTCCGACAGTGCAGTAATATCTAACAAGTAATATCTAACAATTTCACAACCCAATACACACAAATCTAAGTATTTGAATCTAGGTTTCTCTGTAGACATGATCCATCCCGCCAGAGGGTGGAGGGGCACCTGTATCAGTGGTTTTGACCAGATAGACACCTGCAGACACACAGTATAGTGCCTCCCATGTACTCTCCTAAGATTGGACTTTTCTATACCACGTATCACGTGACTGTGTACAAAACTGCTAATGGTAGAAAACTCTGCCAGCTGTATACAGTGCATTCGTTAAGTATTCAGACCCCTTCACTTTTTCCACATTCAGTTACATTACAGCCTTATTCTAAAATTGAATATTTTTCCCCTCATTAATCTACACACAATACCCCATAATGACATCACAATACCACATAATGACAAACCAAAAACAGGTTTGTAAACATTTTTGCAAATGTATTTACTTAAGTATTCAGACCCTTTGCTATGAGACTCGAAATTGAGCTCAGATGCATCCTGATTCCATTGATCATCCTTGAGATGTTTCTCCAGCTTGATTGGAGTCCACTTGTGGTAAATTCAATTGATTAGACATGATTTGGAGAGGCACACACCTGTCTTTATAAAGTCCCACAGTTTTACAGTGCATGTGTCGTGGTAATTTCCTGTATTACTCAATAAAGAGAGAGAGAGAGCCAACCACACACAAGTCAGAGTTAAATTATATATTCCATCTTTAATATATATACAAGCTTCACCAAAGCCATGTTTTTGACTCTCAGATCAATTCAGTGTCTATAAATGAATTCTCTGAGAGTGCTTACAAAACAATTCTTAGTTTCATTTATAGCCAAGATACACCCCTCTCAACTTACAAAGAATCCTTTACCCGAAAGAGGAGTATCCTATCGCTAGACAGCATCAGCTATAAATCATTGTTCAGTTTGATCTCCCAAGACAAGGTTTAAATCTCATGCTTGTTACTTCACTGTCTACCAAAACATTACCTCATCCAATGGCATATATCAATTGTCATTTCTAGATATTCCCAAACCTGGACAAACTAAAAATCAGACAGTGAGCCTCTTAGATCAAATACTAGGTCAAGATAAGGGCAACTTCAGAGGGGAAATACAATGGTTCCAAACACTGCCAAACTCCTTCCCCCTATGAGAAAAGTAGGGAGTGACTGGCGTACAGACATTGTATGAGATAACTAACTGGTTCCCCAATTAATAACTCCATCCCGTCACATGGTTTAGGAATAGTTACAGACACGTTCCCATAAGGAAAACAACGTTCCCATAAGAAAACAACTGTCCTCTTCCCCTTCTGATATTCTACTTAGCACCACATGGTTTAACAGATACATTGACTTATGAAGACAAGCCCGACCTCTCCCCTCTCTGGGAAGAGCAAAAACCAAGCCATGAGGTCAAAGGAATTGTCCGTAGAGCTCTGAGACAAGAATGTGTTGAGGCACAGATCTGGAGAAAAGGTACCAAAAAATGTATGCAGCATTGAAGGTCCCCAAGAACACAGTGTCCGCCCTCATTCTTAACTGGAATAAGTTAGGAACCACCATTACTCTTCCTAGAGCTGGCCGCCCGGCCAAACGGAGAAATCGGGGGAGAAGGGCCTTGGTCAAGGAGGTGACCAAAACGCGATGGTCACTCTGACAGAGCTCCAGAGTTCCTCTGTGGAGATGGGAGAACCTTCCAGAAGGACAATCATCTCTGCAGCACTCCAACAAATCAGGCCTTTATGGTAGAGACCAGACGGAAGCTACTCCTCAGTAAAAGGCACATGACAGCCCGCTTGGAGTTTGCCAAAAGGCACCTAAAGGACTCTAACCATGAGAAACAAGATTCTCTGGTCTGATTAAACCAACTCTTTGGCCTGAATGTCATGTCTCATGTCTGGAGAAAGTCGGTACCATCCCGGTGAAGCGGTGGTCATGGCAACATCATGCTGTCATGTTTTTCAGCAGCAGTGCAAATTGTCCGCTGGTTTTGGTGTAATTTCTCACCCATTTTGTCAGTAGGAAAATTAATTTCCCCTCAGGCACACACATTAGTTGATTGTTATTATGAAGGTCATTTGTATAGAATGTACTTTCCCCCACTCATTCACCACATCTCATTACATTGCCTATTTATATGTGGTGACCTGACTGCGTCCAGACTGTCAAAGGCCCATCCTGGTAGATCTGAACCTAATTCAGCTTGGAGTGATCAGATAACAGAAGTCACATTTAGGTGCCAGGTGTAACTGAGTCCATAGATGCTCCATATCCATTACTTTGAGTGTTTTATATAATATGACTAAATTTGTTTCTTTCTGTGTTGCAGGGGCAGTCAAGAAATGTAACGGCAAGGCCACAGAACATGACATAAGCAGAGCTGTGGGAGACCACCTCAAGCCCCTGGTAGAGTCGGGGGTGGTGTTTACCACTCCACCACGCCTTCAGCAGGCTTGAAAAGTGGGATTGATACTGTTTTTCATACTAAGATGGAGGGTCTGTTGATTGATCAGTCATTGGGTTCATTTGTTGAAATCAAATCAAGCTTTATTTATACAGCACATTTCAGACATGATGCAACACAATGGCTTCACAGGAGAAAACAATGAAAATAAACAGTAGTACTTAGTACACAAAAATAACAGGATAAAAAAAACAGAAGATTAACAACTTAAAGACCAATGAGCATTCTAAGGAAATGCCATTGATTAAAACACTAATTGGATGCAATATCCAACCCAAAATATAAGCTTGTTTTTTAGGAGGGGTTCTCAAAGACACTATGGGGCTGTCGACTGAAAGTTGACTAGTAACAACAACTGGGACCAAAAAGACACCAACCATGAGACCCACTAAATCTGCCCAAGAAGAGGCAAGTAAAAAAAAAAAAAGTAAATAAAAGAAAAATCCATACCAAACTTCAAGACAGGAAGTAAACCAAAACAGTGGAGCAACTAAAGGTGTTGACTCTCTACATCTATCAAGACAACTGGAGCACTGGGCCAGACACTCTTAAATAGAACCTGGACCAGCTCAGGTGAAACACCTTCCCACTAACGAGATGGACAAGCCAGCACAGGTGTAACACATACTGACTAACGAGGTGACACCAATCAGTGCGTCCTACGTGCTAACGAGCTAGACTTGCTAAAGTCCAACCTCAAAACATAAATGGAAAAACCAAAGACTAACTAACACCTTAAGAGTTTGCTCACCAACAACAGAAAACAACTTCCATTTCACATTATAATCAACTGCAATGCTTCACCGTCACCAATATAAACATGGTGTCTGTCTACTGGCAAACAACAATATTTATTTTTTATTATTCCCACAAAGATTTTTCTTTCTATAGCTTCTAGAACTCTCCTCTTCTTAAAACTCACCAGCTTCTAGAACTCTGGTCCCCTTGGAACGAGCCCAAACAAAACTCATCTCCAATACAGAAAAACGTGCAGTAAAAATAAACTGTGATCCATGGCAATGCACTGGCTAAACGCAAAACACAAAACATTTTTACAGCCCCCCTTGAGACAATCAGCAACCAGGTTGTCCTCACAACGGACATGTCTGATTTCAAGAGGAAACTCCTGCAATATGCGTAGTAACTTTCCACCTCACTGCGGAGCTTCTCTCTCTTTTCAGGGTTCACTCGATAGGCATGTTGTTGGATCGGGGCCCAGTCCCCAATGTCATGCTCTAGTACATTTGGTTTGGCACATCTGAAAATGACCCTTGATATTCTAAAAACAGGGCAACAATGTCAATATAATTGTACCAAAAAATTGTCAGTTGGTTGCATGAATAAATATCACTACTAAATGTTATATGAAATATTTGATTGCATAGTATTATTTTCAACATCTTTTCAATTACATTGTGCCAGGTGGGATAGCCCAATGTCAAAACACAGTTTTAACATGTCCAAATCAATAACCAATATGCAGAAACAGTTTGGGATAAATTGAAAACCTAACATGTGGTATATACACAAACATCTGCCACAATAATTGTCTTTTTTAAAACAAGCTCCTTATAAACTGCACAAGCACCAAAAACACAGTTGTTTTGACAAGTAGCAATAAATCACGGATATCGATTAGGGGGGAAATTAGGTTGTACGTGCTGTTGAAACGAACACAACAAAAAAAACACATGGAAATTGGAGATATCTTTAACCTCACTGGTTAGAGGACAACCTGCAGAAGACAGTCAGCTACATTTTGGAGTGATGCATTTAAATTTAGGGGTCGCTAAACAAAGGAACGCAACACTTATTTGTCATTACTCATCGATATCATGTTGAAATCAATTGTGCCGAGAGGAGGGAGATGAGGTTGCACGTCCTGTTAAAACTAACAGCTCAAAAACCACACGGAATCTGGGAATAATGTGTACATCACTGGTTAGAGGACAATTTGTAGAAAACAGCTAGCTACATTTTAATTCAAGTGGGTCACTAACGTGGTAAACAGCTAGGAACACAACTCTTTTTTTTGGTTGTCACTTTTTGTTAAATCTCATAAATAGTACTCTTCCAATTCAGAGCCTGGATTTTCCCCCTGAGGCTAATATCCATATCATGTTGAAATCAATAGAACAGGGGACAAACATTTAGGGTTCTACATTGTGACATCATTTCATTGAAATCATGAAACAACTCCTTCATGTATGTATTTTCTGATGTTTGATCAGACACCTTTTATCAGAGTATCTCTTATCACATTGATCACAGCTATGAGGTTTCTCTCCTGTGTGTGTTCTCTGGTGTATAGTCAGATAGCCAGATGTAGTAAAACTCTTCCCACATTGACCACAGCTATAAGGTTTCTCTCCTGTGTGTATCCGCTGGTGTATAGTCAGATGGTCAGATCTAGTGAAACTCTTCCCACATTGATCACAGCTATAAAATATCTCTCCTGTGTGTATTCTCTGGTGTTCAGTCAGATGGTCAGATCTAGTAAAACTCTTCCCACATTGATCACAGCTATAAGATTTCTCTCCTGTGTGTATTCTCTGGTGTAAAGTCAAATGGTCAGATCTAGTAAAACTCTTCCCACATTGATCACAGCTATACAATTTCTCTCCTGTGTGTGTTCTCTGGTGTAGAGTCAGAGAGCCGGATGTAGTAAAACTCTTCCCACATTGATCACAGCTATACGGTTTCTCTCCTGTGTGTGTTCTCTGGTGTAGAGTCAGAGAGCCGGATCTAGTAAAACTCTTCCCACATTGATCACAGCTATACGGTTTCTCTCCTGTGTGTGTTCTCTGGTGTCTAATACGATAGCTAGATGAAGAAAAACTCTTCCCACATTGATCACAGCTATACCGTTTCTCTCCTGTGTGTGTTCTCTGGTGTTCAGTCAGATGGCTAGATTTTACAAAACTCTTCCCACATTGAGCACAGCCATATGGTTTGTCTCTTGTGTGTAATCTTTGATGTATTTTAAGTTTTAATGAAGAATTGAATCTTTTACCACAGTCAGAGCAGCAATGAGATTTCTTCCCTGTGGGTCTCTGCAGGTGTTTCTGGAGGAGTTCTGATGTGGAGAGACTCTTCTCTGCCTCTTCAGCCTCATGTTGTTGTTGAGGCTTCCCAGAGGATCCACGATAGTCCCGTCTCTCACCTGTGTGAACAACAAGGTCAGACAGACGGTTAAAGTCCCACAGCAAAAATCCACTGTTAATTTGAGGTAAAAGGTGATGCCCAGAGTATACCCATTAAGTTGTACAACAATTGACGTCTGTTAAATTATTTTACAATTGTCTTAAGATAGTCAAAACCTAAGCAGTGTGCCAGATGACCTTCGGCCTTTCTGTGTTTGTGGTAAGGAGATTTTCATTGTTCACAATGTATTCTGAACATTACAGCACAAGATCAGGAGTGCTACTCAAGGAAACTCACATTAAGCTCTGTGTCTATTCACTAATTCACCACCGTGGGGGAAAACTCAGGGGAGTTCTCATAGGCTGACAGCAATAATAGCCTCCATTTACAGGTTGAATATGAGTGCATTTCACATTACTATTGGATTATAAATTGTAAGGCTCGCTTGAATGTCCTGGTTAATATGTTTGTGTTGTCGTCACAATTTAACTGCTATATACTTAAAAAAACACTTAACCAGTAAAATGCTCTTTGGCTAGCTTTAACATCAGCCATAACTTCCCCCTAACAACAACATAGACCTACTGTAGAACCCATAACTTCACCTAACAACAACATAGACCTACTGTAGAACCCATAACTTCACCTAACAACAACACAGACCTACTGTAGGACCCATAACTTCACCTAACAACAACATAGACCTACTGTAGGACCCATAACTTCCCCTAACAATAACATAGACCTACTGTAGGGCCCATAACTTCACCTAACAATAACATAGACCTACTGTAGGACCCATAACTTCACCTAACAATAACATAGACCTACTGTAGGACCCATAACTTCACCTAACAATAACATAGACCTACTGTAGGGCCCATAACTTCCCCTAACAATAACATAGACCTACTGTAGGGCCCATAACTTCACCTAACAATAACATAGACCTACTGTAGGGCCCATAACTTCCCCCTAACAATAACATAGACTTACTGTAGGACCCATAACTTCACCTAACAACAACATAGACCTACTGTAGGACCCATAACTTCACCTAACAACAACATAGACCTAGGACTATAAATAATTTAATATTTCAGGTGAAACATGGAAACTAAAATGTCTTTGTCATGATATTTCATAACCAGATAATTTTGTGAATAATCCCACTAGACTACTCTGTAATGTGTTGTCATTCTAAATGTCCTGAATCAAGGAAAATAGCTCTGTGTGTTGTACAATCGCCTATCCATCAAGGAACAGTTCTCTACACATTATGATCTAAGTATCTCTGTGTCCAAACAGATCTACAAGACCCTACCTGTAAATCAAGCATTTGCATTGTGTGTGCTATGCCCTCGTGCCGCAATTTTAGCAAACACAGAAAGGGGCCTATATTGGAGACCAAAAGTCATCTGGCACACTGCTTAGAGTTTCAACAACTTGAAAAACGTGTTTCTAGCCTGCAATCATCAATGTTACTACTAATGTGAAAACAAGACTAAATATGACTATTGTTGCTGTCTTGACTGGCTTAATTTTCAAATTGAACAGACGTCAATTGTTGTACAACTTCATGGGTACGCTCTGGGCATCACCTTTTACCTAAAATTAACAGTGGATTTCTGCTGTTGTGGGCCTTTAACCATCTGTCTGACTTTGTCGTTCACACAGGAGAGAGACGTGACTATCGTGGATCCTCTGGGGAGCCTCTACAACATCATGATGCTGACGAGGCAGAGAAGAGTCTCTCCAGATCAGAACTCCTCAAGAAACACCAGCAGAGACCCACAGGAAAGAAATCTCACTCCTGCTCTGACTGTGGGAAAAGATTCAACTACTCATCACACCTTAAAATACATCAAAGAATTCACACTGGAGAGAAACCTTATAGCTGTGATCAATGTGGGAAGAGTTTTACTACATCTAGCAATCTAACTGAACACCAGAGAATTCACACAGGAGAGAAACCTTACGGCTGTGATCAATGTGGGAAGAGATTTATTCTGCTACAAACCCTGAAATCACACCAAAGAATACACACTGGAGAGAAACCCTTTGGCTGTTATCAATGTGGGGCGAGTTTTTCTCACTTAAGCAGCCTGATAGGACACCAGCGGGGACACACAGGAGAGAAACCTTATAGCTGTGATCAATGTGGGAAGAGTTTTACTACATCTAGCAATCTAACTATACACCAGAGAATTCACACAGGAGAGAAACCTTATAGCTGTGATCAATGTGGGAAGAGTTTTACTATATCTAGCTCTCTGACTATACACCAGAGAACACACACAGGAGAGAAACCTTATAGCTGTGATCAATGTGGGAAGAGATTTATTCTACTACAAACCCTGAAATCACACCAAAGAATACACACTGGAGAGAAACCTTTTGGCTGTTATCAATGTGGGACGAGTTTTTCTCACTTAAGCAGCCTGATAGGACACCAGCGGGGACACACAGGAGAGAAACCTTATAGCTGTGATCAATGTGGGAAGAGTTTTACTACATCTGGCAATCTAACTATACACCAGAGGATTCACACAGGAGAGAAAGCTTATGGCTGTGATCAATGTGGGAAGAGTTTTACTACATCTAGCAATCTAACTGAACACCAGAGAACACACACAGGAGAGAAACCTTATGGCTGTGATCAATGTGGGAAGAGTTTTACTACATCTAGCAATCTGACTAGACACCAAAGAACACACACAGGAGTGAAACCTCATAGCTGTGATCAATGTGGGAAGCGTTTTATTAGATCTAGCCAGCTGACAGTACACCAGAGAACACACACAGGAGTGAAACCTAATAGCTGTGATCGATGTGGGAAGAGATACTCTGATAAAATATCTCTGATTAAACATCAGAAAATACATACATGAAGGAGTTGTTTCATGATATCAATGAAATAATGTCACAATGTAGAATGTTTTAACATTGTAGTGGGAGTATTTTAATGATGTCACAATGTAGAATGTTTTAACATTGTAGAAGGAGAATTTTAATGATGTCACAATGTAGAATGTTTTAACATTGTAGTAGGAGTATTTTAATGATGTCACAATGTAGAATGTTTTAACATTGTAGAAGGAGAATTTTAATAATTTTTGATCTATTTGAATGAATGTCAGAATGTAGAACCATAAACGTTTGTCCTCTGTTCAGTTGATATTATCTATCTATTGATTTTAGCCTCAGCGGAAAAACCCAGGCCCTGAATTGAAAGAGTACTATTTATTTAACAAAAAGTGACAAAAAAAATTGTGTTACACTTAATTAACACGTTGGTGACCCACTTGAATCAAAATGCAACACTTCAACATGTTTAGGTTTTCAATATTCAATATATCACAAACTGTTTCTGCATATTGGGTATTGATTTGGGCACGTTAAAACTGTGTTTTAACATTGCGCTATTCCCATTTAGCCAAATGTCATTGAAAAGATGTTGAAAATAAGACTATTAAGCCCAAAGTCAAATATATGTTCGGTTGCAGTTGTAGTTTTTTTCCCCAATGAAAAACAACTTAATTTCAACATACTTGCAGCCTAAACACATGGACGTAGTATAATAAATTGGTCTATAATCAATTTTATTAACAATCTTACATCTTACATTTCGCACGTATAGCTCGTTAGCACGTATAGCTCGTTAGCACGTATAGCTCGTTAGCACGTATAGCTCGTTGGCACGTATAGCTCGGTAGCACGTATAGCTCGTTGGCACGTATAGCTCGTTGGTACGTATAGCTCGTTGGCTTGTTAGCACGTATAGCTCGGTAGCACGTATAGCTCGGTAGCACGTATAGCTCGTTAGCACGTATAGCTCGGTAGCACGTCCAGTGCTCCAGTTGTCTTGATAGATGTGGAGAGTCAACACCTTTAGTTGCGCTACCGTTTTGGTTTGCTTTCTGTCTTTAAGTATGTTGTGGGTTTTTCTTTTGTTTGCCTCTTCTTGGGCAGATTTAGTGGGTGTCTTTTAGGTCCCAGTTGTTGTTACTTGTCAACTTTCAGTGGACATTGAGAGCAAAACTTTTATTGCATCAAATGGTTGTTTTATGCAACAGAATAGAGGGTTCTTAGAACTATTGTTTCTGTGTGTTCTACTGAGGATGGGCCTCTGGGAGAAAACACTGACAGGAGATTTACAATGTCTTTTGGGTGATTAAAACCTAAAGAGACCACATTCCAGAGCATGAGTTAATGTTTCTGTTCTATATTGTACCAGGGAGAGATGACCCCAGGGCCAGACCCTGGTCTCTACACAAAGAGTACTGTTTTTACAGCAGATACTGTCTGCTGAGAATTATAGGTATCTTTCATGCAAATATTAATCTTGTGACCCGTTCTATACATCTGTTGTTCGTCATATAGATTGAAAGGGGTGTATCTTGGCTGTAAAAGACCTTTGTACTTTTGTCTCGTGCCTCTCAACGAATCATCTGGGGGTGATTTGTCGACCAGCCATTATCGTAGAGCACTCAATTGATTCACTTTATTTGTGTACGTTGTATTGACCTGCTCCCTTATTATTAAGTGAATAAAGATTTAGTTTTAGAATATTTCTGACTTGTGTGATAAGTTTGTCTCCTCATTTGATATTAAAGAAATTAACCACATTTGGCGATGGGGGTGTGAGTCTTCACTTGGTGACCGGTCCTGACGACCTGGGTAAATCGTGCACGAGCGATCCCTCAAACTTGGGATCTCAGAGACCACACTCTGGGAACGGAGCAGATGGACCCACCTTTGATCTGAGAGGCAGCGAGCCGAGTGGACACCACATCTCGAAAGTAGTTTTTTTTTAATTAAGAGGAAACTCGCAAAGTGGAGTTAAGCCTCGTAGGCTCTGAGTGTGTATTCCTGTGTGGAGGTGTAAACAGGGCCCAGTCAGTAGGCTCTGAGTGTGTATTCCTGTGTGGAGGTGTAAACAGGGCCGAGTCAGGAGGCTCTGAGTGTGTATTCCAGTGTGAGGGGGGCACCTTGGAGGTGTAAACAGGGCCCAGTAAGGAGGCTCTGAGTGTGTATTCCAATGTGGAGGTGTAAACAGGGCCCAGTCAGGAGGCTCTGAGTGTGTATTCCTGTGTGGAGGTGTAAACAGGGCCCAGTCAGGAGGCTCTGAGTGTGTATTCCTGTATTTTCCCAGTATGAGAGGAGTTGCTAGATTGATTGAATAAACCTTTTTCCATAAAGTTAGTGAACCAAGGTGGCTGACTAGCTGTTGATGTTGAAGAAGCATCCCATCCACTAGATTATACGTCACAGTGGCAGAATCACCTGAAAGACGCACATCGCCATCTGCTGACTGGAGTTGGTATCGCAGTTGAGAAAATACTTTCAGACAAAAAGCTAAAAAGCAACTGCCTCAAAAAACCAACGACTCCCTTTGAAAACGGGCGATGTGGCATCAGAAACATTTATTATAGTGTAAAAATGTACTACAAAGTGTAGTTAAATTAAATAACTTTGGTCATACCCAGTCAGCACGTGACGTCCAAGGACATTGAATTATGGGCGATATCAGGTCTGTCTGTTGTGGCCGCTATTTTGCCCCAAAACAGTCATCCCAAATTGGGCTGTGTGTAACTATGTAAATGTCTCTCGGACAAGGTGACTTTCATCAATATACACTCTAAAAAGTAAAGGTTCCTGGAGTATCCTTTAGGGGGTCCTCAAATTGAAACTGTGGGGGAACCCCTATAAGTTATTTGAATAAACCCTAAATATAGGTTCCTCAAAACACCTTTTGGGGTTCATTATTTTAACTCCCTGTCCACCCTCCCTTATAAAGACATATTTTAATAACAATATTGATTTAAATAATTCATTGTTTATTTAGTGGCACCACAAATGTGAATTCATATTTACAAAACAATTTACCAAACAAAACACATTACAAAATTGCAACATTTCTGCAAACATGTCAGACCATAATAAATAATACATTTACTTTGTATAGTGCTTTTCATGACATTTAAAAAATATAAAATAATGATGTACAATAAAAACAACATACATTAAAAATGAATCATAGGTAAACTAACAATATTGTAGACTTGATGCTAAATACAGATTTTTCAGCTTTAGTGTGTATATCGTATCCACTTAGTTATGTTAGGAAGTTTGCCATCTTTATGACCGGCCCTGGTAACTTCACCCCAACTTCTCTTCTCCCCAGAACACAGTAACTTAACAACATAAGTGTTTTTCTGACATTTTGGGAAATTTAAGGGAGAATAAAAAAATACAGCCCTAGCAGAGCCCCAAGTCCCATGGGGACGTACTCGAGGGCGTGGATGTTCTCCCCATCAAAGGCCAGCAGGATTTCACTCTCATGGTGAAATGGATTTCCGCCGATGTGCAGTAAAGGAGTGAAGAGCGGTGAAATCTGTGTGTCAACAAAAGTAAGAAAAGATTAATACACACAATTAACAAAGAACATAACAAATGTTCAGCTGTAGTTTTATATCAGCATGCACACCTATGTTTATGAAGAAACAGATGATTGGTGCATAGGCATACCTTGTCACGGACATAAAGGCCACTCGGGTCCTCATTGAAGAGGTAGGGCAAGAGCAGAATCGATGCTGTGGTCTCCAGTCCTAGTAAAGTAAACCAATTATATTACTACACTTGCTAATTTTATTACAAAATACATTAGAGAAAGGGAAGGAATAAGAGCAAATCCCTCTTCTGTATTGTCCTTCAGGGACTGTCAACATAGCAGGATGATGTCCTCACCCCTGCCTCGCCTCTCGACCTCTGATAGTCCTTCAATTATCTTTTTGTCTATATCCATTCCATGGACTTGATTCATTTCTGAGAAGATCTGAAAAGATCATTTGCACACATTTGTATGCTAATAGATGTCAGTTTGTATTGACTGCTATGTAGGTTAAATGTACACTTAAAATGCAGCTGTCATACAACAGATCTGTACCTTCTTCTTGATCCCAATTGCATTGTGTCCATGTTCTGTCCTATAAGAGTTTCAAAGGAAGAGAAAATGTGTCAAATAATATTCTTACAAGCATTAAAACATATATATTTATATAAGATAAATATTGAAAGATAAATGGCATCAACATACAATGTAATGTAAAATAGAAGAACATATTGGAGAAAGCACTAGCCAATACAGTACTGCCAGACAGTAACAGTACTGCCATACAGGCCTAATATCACATTTCAAGATATCTTTGTTCACAAATTGTTCAATATTTTATCAGGCTGACTTGAAAGATTATACGCAACATTTTGCTGCGTGGCAATACTGTTATTGGATTATGAAGGGCATTTATACAAAAGAGGTAGTCTAGACACTGTATTAATACCAATATGCATTGAATCCGATCTACAGTTACCATCTAAGATATTAATTTCCCTCCACAAGGGGGCGTACATGTAACGTTTCCAAAATGGGATAGTATTGTCCATGTGACGTTTCCAAAATGGGATAGTATTGTACATGTAAAGATACCAAAATGGGATAGTATTGTCCATGTAACATTTCCAAAATGGGATAGTATTGTCCATGTAACGTTTCCAAAATGGGATAGTATTGTCCATGTAACGTTATGCCCCCTTGTGAGTTAATAGTATTGCATGCTACAGCAGGCTATATAAAGAGGAAGACCTCCATTGACGATTCAGTTCGTTGTAACATCTCGTCTGGACAGGTCACCGTCCTTAGTTAGTTAGTTAGTTAGTTAGTTAACGTTAGCTAGTTCATTATCACAAAAGTGAGAACTGCTCTAGATTGGAAACTTACGTTAATGAGTGTAAAGACATGTTGGCTTTATGGAAACGATATACAATATATGGGAAATAATATAGTTGGGGGAAATAATCCAAATCTAGTTGTGCCTAGTTAGGACATAACGTTAGCTAGCTAGATAACGGTACTGTACTGTAGCTCATACAACGCCGACGGTCAAACCCGGCTTTCTAATATTTACGGTAATTAACTATAGTAACGTTATGGAAGATATTCACAGAAAACCATCATTGTCTTCGTTATTCATTATTAGTATGTTATATTATTATATAAATTATTTCGAGACATATTCAGAGCCAAACATCAACCCAACTTAACCTTTTTAACTGTTGTCGCATCCAAACTCGCCACCATCGCTTTCAGTTGTAATTGCGAAGTTCCCGGAAGAAGTCCAGCAACAACGGAGGTTCCTCGATGAACCCACCTTCTAACAAGTTCTTTGAAGAACCTTTTGGGGCTGTTTTTCATTGACCAAGAACCCTACGGTTCTTAGGGGATCTGAGAACAACTCCAGTTGAACCCTTCATGTTTAGAGTTGTAGTCGGCTCTATTTACTCTCAGATTCAAAACATGCTGATTAGCATCAACGATCAAGTCAGCTGCTGCTGCTCCAATACAGTATGAGGTGAGACGGTGAACTGACGTTGAATCATAATAATTAAGTTAATAAAAATGTATTAGTGAAACTTTAAATTAAATATATTATGCTATTGTTATCATATAGAAACATCATGGAATATTGTACATCATATTAAATATATTACTCTATTGTTATCATATAGAAACATCATGGAATATTGTACATCATATTAGCATCAACATACATTATTGTTTCATTCAATTTCCCATAATAAGGATATTTCATATTTTCAAGTTCAGAAGTCAGAACCCATCACCTGCTATGTAAAAGAGACAGAAGAAGGCACAATGGTCAATGCTACCTGGGATCCTTGGGACATCCCTACCCTAACCTTAACCCCTACCTTAACCCTGTAACCCTAAACCCAACAAAAATTTTGATTTTGTCAGACAGCATAGACAGCAGCTCTACACTTTATTGACTGACTGATCCATTCATCCTTCCATCCCTCCTCAGCCTTCCTCTCCTCTGAAGACCCAGTGAGGGTGGAGCTCAGTCAGAGAGCTGTTGAGGGACTGGTTAGGAAGAACACTTCTACAGCCAGAGAGGTCAGAGGTCACACATGGTTTAGATGGTAAATATTTATGTCCCCTTAGTGGTTCATCACGTCAGCAAAAGGGAATATGTTCCATCATCCATGTTTATTTACATTAGTGCAAATTGTCCACTGATATTGGTGTAATTTCTCACCCCTTTTGGCTGTATGAAAGTGAATTCCCTCTCAGGCATACACATTTGTTCTTTGTTATTACCCGAGCCCCTGCCTGTTCACCTGCTATCATCCAGAAGGCGAGGTCAGTACAGGTGCATCAAAGCTGGAACTGAAAGACTGAAAAACAGCTTCTATTCACATTTGTTCTTTGATATTATGAAGGTAATTTGTATCAAATGTACTTTTCCCCACTCATTCACCCCATCTCTTTACATTGCTTATTTATATTCAATGGCCTGACTGCGTCCAGACTGTCAAAGGCCCATCCTGGTAGATCTGAACCGAATGCAGCTTGGAGTGATCAGACAACAGAAGTCACATTTAGGTGCCAGGTGTAACTGAGGCTATAGATGCTCCATATCCATTACTTTGAGTGTTTTATATAATCTGACTAAATGTGTTTCTTTCTGTGTTGCAGGGGCAGTCAAGAAATGGAACAGCAAGGCCACAGAACATGACATAAGCAGAGCTGTGGGAGACCACCTCAAGCCCCTGGTAGAGCCGGGGGTGGTGTGTAACACTCCACCACGCCTTCAGCAGGCTGGAAAAGTGGGATTGATACTGATTTTCATACTAAGATGGACCAAGAGTCTGTTGATTGGTCAGTCATTGGGTTCATTTGTTGAAATCAAATCAAGCTTTATTTATACAGCACATTTCAGACATGGATGCAACACAATGGCTTCACAGGAGAAAACAATGAAAATAAACAGAAATATTTAGTACACAAAAATAACAGGATTAAAAAAAAACAGAAGATTAACAACTGAAAGACCAATGAGCATTCTAAGGAAATGCCATTGATTAAAACACTAATTGGATGAAATATCCAACCCAAAATATAAGCTTGTTTTTTTAGGAGTGGTTCTCAAAGACACTATGGGGGTGTCGATTGAAAGTTGACTAGTAACAACAACTGGGACCTAAAAGACACCAACCATGAGACCCACTAAATCTGCCCAAGAAGAGGAAAAATAAATAAAAACCCACAATAAACTTAAAGACAGGAAGCAACCCAAAAAAGTGGAGCAACTAAAGGTGTTGACATTTACATTTAAGTCATTTAGCAGACGCTCTTATCCAGATACAAGCCAGAACAAGTGTAACACATACTGACTAACGAGGTGACACCAATCGGTGCGCCCTACGTGCTAACGAGCTAGACGTGCTAAAGTCCAACCTCAAAACATAAATGAAAAACCAAAGACTGTAACACCTTAAGAGAATGCTTACCACCAACAGAAAACAACTTCCATTTCACATTATAATCAACCACAATGCTTCACCGTCACCAATATAAACATGGTGTCTGTCTACTGGCAAACAACAATTAAAAACAATATTTATTTTTTATTATTCCCACAAAGATTTTTCTTTCTATAGCTTCTAGAACTCTCGTCTTCCTAAAACCCACTAGCTTCTAGAACTCTCGTCTTCCTAAAACCCACTAGCTTCTAGAACTCTCGTCTTCCTAAAACTCACTAGCTTCTAGAACTCTCGTCCCCTTGGAACGAGCCCAAACAAAACTCATCTCCAATACGGAAAAACGTGCAGTAAAAATAAACTGTGATCCATGGCAATGCACTGGCTAAATGCAAAACATTTTGACTGCCACCCTTGAGACAATCAGCAACCAGGTTGTCCTCACCACGGACATGTCTGATTTCAAGAGGAAACTCCTGCAATATCCATAGTAACTTTCCACCTCACTGCGGAGCTTCTCTCTCTTTTCAGTGTTCACTCAATAGGCATGTTGTTGGATCGGGGCCCAGTCCCCAATGTCATGCTCTAGTACATTTGGGTTGGCACATCTGAGAATTAACCCTGATATTCTAAAAACAGGGCAACAATGTCAATATAATTGTACCCAAAAAACTGTCAGTTGGTTGCATGAATAATTTTCATTACTAAATGTTACATGAAATGTAAATATGAAATATTTGATTGCATAGTATTATTTTCAACGTCTTTTCAATTACATTTTGCTAGGTGGGATAGCCCCAATGTCAAAACACAGATTTAAAGTGTCCAAATCAATAACCAATATGCAGAAACAGTTTGGGATAAATTGAAAACCTAACATGTGGTAAATACACAAACATCTGCCACAATAATTGTCTTTTTTAAAACAAGCTCCTTATAAACTGCACAAGCACCAAAAACACTGTTGTTTTGACAAGTAGCAATAAATCACTGATATCGATTAGGGGGGAAATCAGGTTGTTCGTGCTGTTGAAACTAACACAACAAAAAAAACACATGGAAATTGGAGATATCTTTTAGCTCACAGGTTAGAGGACAACCTGCAGAAGACAGTCAGCTACATTTTGGAGTGATGCATTTAAATTTAGGGGTCGCTAAACAAAGGAACGCAACACTTATTTGTCATCACTCATCGATATAATGTTGAAATCAATTGTGCCGAGAGGAGGGACATGAGGTTGCACGTCCTGTTAAAACTAACAGCTCAAAAACCACACGGAATCTGGGAATAATGTGTACATCACTGGTTAGAGGACAATTTGTAGAAAACAGCTAGCTACATTTTAATTCAAGTGGGTCACTAACGTGGTAAACAGCTAGGAACACAACTCTTTTTTTTGGTTGTCACTTTTTGTTAAATCTCATAAATAATACTCTTTCAATTCAGAGCCTGGATTTTCCCCCTGAGGCTAATATCCATATCATGTTGAAATCAATAGAACAGGGGGCAAACATTTAGGCTTCTACATTGTGACATTATTAAAATATTCCTACTACAATGTTAAAACATTCTACATTGTGACATTAAAATACTCCTTCTACAATGTTAAAACATTCTACATTGTGACATTATTTCATTGATATCATGAAACAACTCCTTCATGTATGTATTTTCTGATGTTTGATCAGACACCTTTTATCAGAGTATCTCTTATCACATTGATCACAGCTATGAGGTTTCTCTCCTGTGTGTGTTCTCTGGTGTATAGTCAGATAGCCAGATGTAGTAAAACTCTTCCCACATTGACCACAGCTATAAGGTTTCTCTCCTGTGTGTATCCGCTGGTGTATAGTCAGATGGTCAGATCTAGTGAAACTCTTCCCACATTGATCACAGCTATAAAATATCTCTCCTGTGTGTATTCTCTGGTGTAAAGTCAGATGGTCAGATCTAGTAAAACTCTTCCCACATTGATCACAGCTATAAGATTTCTCTCCTGTGTGTATTCTCTGGTGTAAAGTCAAATGGTCAGATCTAGTAAAACTCTTCCCACATTGATCACAGCTATACAATTTCTCTCCTGTGTGTGTTCTCTGGTGTAGAGTCAGAGAGCCGGATGTAGTAAAACTCTTCCCACATTGATCACAGCAATAAGGTTTCTCTCCTGTGTGTGTTCTCTGGTGTCTAATACGATAGCTAGATGAAGAAAAACTCTTCCCACATTGATCACAGCTATACCGTTTCTCTCCTGTGTGTGTTCTCTGGTGTTCAGTCAGATGGCTAGATTTTCCAAAACTCTTCCCACATTGAGCACAGCCATATGGTTTGTCTCTTGTGTGTAATCTTTGATGTATTTTAAGTTTTAATGAAGAATTGAATCTTTTACCACAGTCAGAGCAGCAATGAGATTTCTCTGCTGTGGGTCTCTGCTGGTGTTTCTTGAGGAGTTCTGATCTGGAGAGACTCTTCTCTGCCTCGTCAGCATCATGAGGTTGTTGAGGCTCCCCAGACGATCCACGATGGTCACATCTCTCTCCTGTGTGAACAACAAGGTCAGACACACGGTTAAAGTCCCACAGCAAAAATCCACTGTTAATTTGAGGTAAAAGGTGATGCCCAGAGTATACAAATCAAATCAAATCAAATTTTATTAGTCACATACACATGGTTAGCAGATGTTAATGCGAGTGTAGCGAAATGCTTGTGCTTCTAGTTCCGACAATGCAGTAATAACCAACAAGTAATCTAACCTAACAATTCCACAACTACTACCTTATACACACAAGTGTAAAGGGATAAAGAATATGTACATAAAGATATATGAATGAGTGGTGGTACAGAACGGCATGGCAGATGCAGTAGATGGTATAGAGTACGGTATATACATATGAGATGAGTACTGTAGGGTATGTAACATAAAGTGGCATAGTTTAAAGTGGCTAGTGGTACATGTATTACGTAAAGATGGCAAGATGCAGTAGATGATATAGAGTACAGTATATACATATGAGATGGGTAATGTAGGGTATGTAAACATTATATTAAGTGGCATTGTTTAAAGTGGCTAGTGGTACATTTTTACATAATTTCCATCAATTCCCATTTTTAAAGTGGCTGGAGTTGAGTCGGTATGTTGGCAGCGGCCGCTAAATGTTAGTGGTGGCTGTTTAATAGTCTGATGGCCTTGAGATAGAAGCTGTTTTTCAGTCTCTCGGTCCCTGCTTTGATGCACCTGTACTGACCTCGCCTTCTGGATGATAGCGGGGTGAACAGGCAGTGGCTTGGGTGGTTGTTGTCCTTGATGATCTTTATGGCCTTCCTGTGACATCGGGTGGTGTATGTGTCCTGGAGGGCAGGTAGTTTGCCCCCGGTGATGCGTTGTGCAGACCTCACTACCCTCTGGAGAGCCTTACGGTTGTGGGCGGAGCAGTTGCCGTACCAGGCGGTGATACAGCCCGACAGGATGCTCTCGATTGTGCATCTGTAGAAGTTTGTGAGTGCTTTTGGTGACAAGCCGAATTTCTTCAGCCTCCTAGTGGTTAGAGCAGGTAGCCTAGTGGTTAGAGCAGGTAGCCTAGTGGTTAGAGCATTGGGCCAGAAACCAAAAGGTTGGTGGATCGAATCCCGAGCTGACAAGATAAAAATCTGTCGTTCTGCCTCCTGAACAAGTCAGTTAACCCACTGTTCCCCGGTAGGCCGCCACTGTAAATAAGAATTTGTTCTTAACTGTCTTGTCTAGTTAAATGAAACTTAAATGAATAAAATCATTTTAAAATGTAGCCGAATTAAATACCCACAACATTCATTCTGTGGGTACTAGATTGACTCAGTTCACAGATTGTCAGCTAGACAGTGATTGTGCATCAATTTCATCAGACTAAATTAGAGTAACAACCAAATAAAACAGACACACAGGAAATGTTCAATGACCCCAAAATACTTCATTCTGTGAATCAGCCTTTTATTTCCTATCATAAAGAACACCTGTGGAAATGGGCCGTGGATTTAGACATCCATCTGACTCCAAAACAAGACATGATTGAATAGTTGAATAGTGTCTAATCCTAAATAATCAGCACAATGGCAGGTGTTAGTGCAGAGCTGGAACAGAAACCTGCACACCCAGTAGCTAGATCTCTAGTAGCAACATTGGCCATGCATTTTCTAGGTCTATGCATCGTCGCTTTAACAGTATTGGTGTAGTCATACAACTTATTCTAACAGTAAACCAACAGCATATTCAGAGCATTTAGAAAGTATTCAGACCCCTGGACTTTTTCCACATTTTGTTACGTTACAGCTTTATTCTAAGATGTTCTAAATAATATTGTTTTCCTCATCAATCTACACACAATACCCCATAATGACATCACAATACCCCATAATGACATCACAATACCCCATAATGACAAAGTGAAAAACATAAATACCTTATTTACATAACTATTTAGACCCTTTGCTATGAGACTCAAAATTGAGCTCAGGTGCATCCTGTTTCCATTAATCATCCTTGAGATGTTTCTACAACTTGATTGGAATCTACCTGCCATAAATTAATGTCAGAGCAAAATCCAAGCCATGCGGTCGAAGGAATTGTCCGTAAAGCTTTGAGACAAGATTGTGTCAAGGCACAGATCTGGGGAAGGGTGCCAATTTTTTTTGCAGTATTGAAGGTCCCCAAGAACACAGGGGTCACCATCATTCTTAAATGGAAGATGTTTGGAACCACCAAGACTCATCCTAGAGCTAGAGCCCCTGTTCAAACAGAACAATCAGAGAAGGGCCTTGTTCAGGGAGGTGACCAAAAACCTGCTGGTCACTATGACAGAGCTCCAGAGTTCCTCTGTGGAGATGGGAGAACCTTCCAGAAGGACAACCATCTATACAGCACTCCGCCAATCAGGCCTTTATGATAGATAGTGGCCAGACGGAAGCCACTCCTCAATAAAAGGCACATGACAGACTACTTGGAGTTCGCAAAAAGGCACCTAAAGGACTCTTAGACCATGAAACAAGATTCTCTGGTCTGATGAAATCAAGATTGAACTCTTGGCCTGAATGCCAAGCGTCACGTCTGAAAGAAACCAGGCACCATCCCTACGGTCAAGTATGGTGATGGCAGCATCATGCTGTGGGGATGTTTTCAGTGGCAGGGACTGGCAGACTAGTCAGGATCGAGGGAAAGATGAACGGAGCTAAGTACAAAACAATTTCCATTGATGAGGCTAATATCCATTTAACAGGGAGCGAACGATTAGGGGTCTACATTGTGACATCATTAAAATTCTCCTACTAAAATGTTAAAACATTCTACATTGTGACATCATTAAAATACTCCTACTACAATGTTAAAACATTCTACATTGTGACATCATTAAAATACTCCTACTACAATGGTAAAACATTCTACATTGTGACATTATTTCATTGATATCATGAAACAACTCCTTCATGTATGTATTTTCTGATGTTTGATCAGAGATCTTTTATCAGAGTATCTCTTGTCACATTGATAACAGCTATGGGGTTTCTCTCCAGTGTGTGTTCTCTGGTGTATAGTCAGATGGCTAGATGTAAGAAAACTCTTCCCACATTGATTACAGCTATAAGATTTATCTCCTGTGTGTTTTCTCTGGTGTGATAACATGCTGCTTGAGTGAGTAAAACTCTTCCCACATTGAGTACAGCTATAAGGTTTCTCTCCTGTGTGTGTTCTCTGATGTACAATCCGATGGCTAGATGTTGTAAAACTCTTCCCACATTGATCACAGCTATAAGGTTTCTCTCCTGTGTGTGTTCTCTGGTGTGATACCAGGATGCTTGACTGAGTAAAACTCTTCCCACATTGATTACAGCTATAAGATCTCTCTCCTGTGTGTTTTCTCTGGTGTGACAACAGGTTGCTTGACTGAGTAAAACTCCTCCCACATTGGGTACAGCTATAAGGTTTCTCTCCTGTGTGTGTTCTCAGGTGTACAATCCAATGGCTTGATGTAGTAAAACTCTTCCCACATTGATCACAGCTATAAGGTTTCTCTCCAGTGTGAATTCTCATGTGTACTTTTAGTGAATTTGATCTTAAATAACTCTTCCCACAGTAAAAACAGTGGTTAGATTTCTCTCCTGTGTGTACTCGCTGGTGTATTTTAAGTTCTGATGAAGATTTGCAACCTTTCCCACAGTCAGAGCAGCAATGAGATTTCTTCCCTGTGGTTCTCTGCTGGTGTTTCTTGAGGTGTTCTGATCTGGGGGGACTCTTCTCTGCCTCGGCAGCTTTATGAGGCTGTTGAGGCTCCCCAGAGGATCCACGATTGTCATGTCTCTTTCCTGCGTGAACAACAAGTCAGACAGATGGTTAAAGGCACACAACAGCAGAAATCCACACAACTTGGTTGCAGAAACACCTCTCTGCTAATGAGGAAACAAATTATACCAATACTATAGAACAGTGGTTTCCAAACTTTTTATAGTCCTGTACCCCTTCAAACATTCAACCTGCAGCTTCGTACCTCTAGCTGTTGTTTTTTGCAATCATTGTAAGCCTGCCACACACACACTATACAATACATTTATTAAACATAAGTTTGTCACAACTATGATCTGTGCCTGTATTTAGTTGCTATGCTAGTGAGGGAATCCACTCTCACATAGGTACGTGGTTGCAAAGGGTATCAGTGTCTTAACAGCCGATTTACCAAGGCAGGATACTCTGAGTGCAGCCCTATCCTGAAATCTGGCAGTGCCTTCTGATTAAATTAAATTTTCACAGAACCGCTTGTTGCAATTTCGATGAGGTTCTCTTGTTCAGATTGCGGTAAGTGGACTGGAGGCAGGGCATGAAAGGGATAACGAATCCAGATGTTTGTGTCATCTGTTTCGGGAAAGTACCTGCGTAAATTGCGCAGCCAACTCACTCAGGTGCTTCGCTACAGTATATCACATAGACAGAGAAGAGCTCCTACTTCTTTAATCATAGCCTCAATTTTGTCCCCCACATTGAATATAGTTGCGGAGAGTCCCTGTAATCCTAGATTCAGATCATTCAGCCGAGAAAAAACATCACCCAGATAGGCCAGTCGTGTGAGAAACTCGTCATCATGCAAGCGGTCGGACCAGTGAAAATGATGGCCAGTAAAGAAAACTTTAAACTCATCTCTCAATTTAAAAAAAACGTGTCAATACTTTTCCCCTTGATAACCAGCGCACTTCTGTATGTTGTAAAAGCGTTACCTGGTCCCTGCCCATATCATTGCATAGTGCAGAAAATACATGCGAGTTCAGGGGCCTTGCTTTAACAAAGTTAACCATTTTCACTGTTGTGTCCAAAACGTCTTTCAAGCTGTCAGGCATTCCCTTGGCAGCAAGAGCCTCTCGGTGGATGCTGCAGTGTACCCAAGTGGCGTTGGGAGCAACTGCTTGTACGCGCGTTACCACTCCACTATGTCTCAATGTCATGGCTTTTGAGACATAGTGGATACCAACACATATCCCTGACGGCATACTCCAGTTTGGGAATACCTGCCATAGACCTACTGTAGGACCCATAACTTCCCCTAACAACAACATAGACCTACTGTAGGACCCATAACTTCACCTAACAACAACATAGACCTAGGACTATAAATAATTTAATATTTCAGGTGAAACATGGAAACTAAAATGTCTTTGTTGTGACATTTCATAACCTGATCACCAGATAATTTTGTGAATAATCCCACTAGGCTACTCTGTAATGTGATGTCATTCTAAATGTCCTGAATAACGGAAAATAGCTCTGTGTGTTGTACAATAGCCTATCCATCAAGGAACAGTTCTCTACACATTATGAGCTAAGTATCTCTGTGTCCAAACAGACTAACGAGACTCTACGGTAAATCAAGCAGACAATAACATTATAAACACCAATTTGTTAGGGATGTTGGATCCAACGTGGAGCACGGCATAACTGTCTTTACCAGAGTAATGAATGAAGAAGCACTTTGGTTGTTGTTGCATGTCGTGATGTTTGTCATGTGACTGTCGTTCAGAAAATGATTTCCTGGATCAGCTGATGATAGTTGAACATGTGACTAACTAAACAGCTACAGTATTAAGAATTATGTGTAATTATTGAAGAACTACATTAATCAGTTAAATCCATTGGATTTTGCAAACTGTGAAATGATTTAGGATTTCTGTGCCCATGAAAACTGTTTTCCCAGCGTAATATAAGGAAACTAAATGTTAAGTAGTTAGAGTGCATTTCAGAGATCTGAATACAAAAAAATGTACTAACAGGACAATAACCTAAACCACAAGGCCAAATCTACACTGGAGGAGCTTACCAAGATGACATTGAATGTTCCTGAGTGGCCTAGTTACAGTTTGGACTTAAATCATCTTGAAAGTCTATAGCAAGACTTGAAAATGGCTTTCTAGCAATGATAAACAACCAACTTGACACAACAGGAAGGATTTTAAAAAGAATAATGAATATTCATAGTACTCACTGTATTTACTGGTGTTAATCAGATCAATGTCCCTGTTTTATAAGATAGTACTCACTGTATTTACTGGTGTTAATCAGATCAATGTCCCTGTTTTATTAGATAGTACTCACTGTATTTACTGGTGTTAATCAGATCAATGTCCCTGTTTTATAAGATAGTACTCACTGTATTTACTGGTGTTAATCAGTTCTCCAGTCTTCTCTTCTTCGTCCTCCTCTAATGTGACAGTAATCTCCCCCTCTTCATCCTTAATCCCAAAAACGTCTTCATCTTCTTTCACTTCATCTTCCACTCCAAAAACTGCATCTTCCTCATTTTCTTTCACAGTAACATCATCCTCCTCTTTCACTCTGAACGCGTCTTCCTCTTCTTTCACTGAAACGTCTTTCTCTTCTTCTTTCACTGTAACAGCCTCCCCCTCTACTTCTATTTTTACTGTGACACCCTCCTCTTCCTTCACGACAACCAGAGATTCTTTCTCAGTCCAGCAGACGACCTCTTCTTTAGCAGGAGGAGAGTAGTTTAGTGAGCTCATGGTCGGGGATAATAGCTAGTTAGCATTAGCGACTAGACTAGTGCTAACTTAACCAGCCAGCTAGTTGACTTACAACGTAAATATTACATGAAATGCGGTAGCTAGTTGTTTCCACATTGGTATGTTTAAATCATAGTGGCAAATAAACCACGAAATTGTCTAAAGAACTTGAATGTTCCGACGTTGTTGGCTAGCGACCTACCGAGGAGGCTGCAGTTGTTGAAGAAGCGTTCCGTCGACTAGATTATACGTCACACTAGAAACATCGCCTGAAAGACACATATCGCCATCTGCTGTCTGGAGGGAGGAACCGCAGTTGAGGAGGGAAAACTTTTTTTATTCTTCATTGAATTATAATATTATAACAATACATCATGTAGATGTATATAATGAACAGACTAGGTCTATACTGCTCCTACATGGTGTAACAATACATCATGTAGATGTATATAATGAACAGACTAGGTCCATACTGCTCCTATATAATGAACAGACTAGGTCTATACTGCTCCTACATGGTGTAACAATACATCATGTAGATGTATATAATGAACAGACTAGGTCTATACTGCTCCTACATGGTGTAACAATACATCATGTAGATGTATATAATGAACAGACTAGGTCTATACTGCTCCTACATGGTGTAACAATACATCATGTAGATGTATATAATGAACAGACTAGGTCTATACTGCTGCTACATGGTGTAACAATACATCATGTATATAATGAACAGACTAGGTCTATACTGCTCCTACATGGTGTAACAATACATCATGTAGATGTATATAATGAACAGACTAGGTCTATACTGCTCCTACATGGTGTAACAATACATCATGTAGATGTATATAATGAACAGGCTAGGTCTATACTGCTCCTACATGGTGTAACAATACATCATGTATATAATGAACAGACTAGGTCTATACTGCTCCTACATGGTGTAACAATACATCATGTAGATGTATATAATGAACAGACTAGGTCTATACTGCTCATACATGGTGTAACAATACATCATGTAGATGTATATAATGAACAGACTAGGTCTATACTGCTCCTACATGGTGTAACAATACATCATATAGATGTATATAATGAACAGACTAGGTCCATACTGCTCCTACATGGTGTAACAATACATCATGTAGATGTATATAATGAACAGACTAGGTCTATACTGCTCCTACATGGTGTAACAATACATCATGTAGATGTATATAATGAACAGACTAGGTCTATACTGCTCCTACATGGTGTAACAATACATCATGTAGATGTATATAATGAACAGACTAGGTCTATACTGCTCCTACATGGTGTAACAATACATCATGTAGATGTATATAATGAACAGACTAGGTCTATACTGCTCCTACATTGTGTAACAATACATCATGTAGATGTATATAATGAACAGACTAGGTCTATACTGCTCCTACATGGTGTAACAATACATCATGTAGATGTATATAATGAACAGACTAGGTCTATACTGCTCCTACATTGTGTAACAATACATCATGTAGATGTATATAATGAACAGACTAGGTCCATACTGCTCCTACATGGTGTAACAATACATCATGTAGATGTACACTACCATTCAAAAGTTTGGGGTCACGTTGAATTGTCCTTGTTTTTGAAGGAAAATCAAATTTTTTCATTTATTTACATGTTTTTGCTTTGTCATTATGGGGTATTGTGATGTCATTATGGGGCAATGTGATGTCATTATGGGGCAATGTGATGTCTTATGGGGTATTGTGTAGATTGATGATGGAAAAAAGTTATTGAATCAATTTTAGAATAAGGCTGTACCGTAACAAAATGTGGAAAAAGTGAAGGGGTCTGAATGCTTTCCGAATGCATTGTATATATAGGGGCAGTACTTAGTGACATCACTTCATGAAACAGGAGGTACAAATATATAACATAGATTCACAGTATCAACATTCAATGTATCAAAATATATGACCAAGCTGGAAGTGGAAACGCCAGCCCAGCCACAATCCTAGAGGTTCACTGATGATCAACCTCATCCTTCACATCTGACTCCTGATGATCAACCTCCTCCTTCACATCTGACTCCTGATGATCAACCTCCTCCTTCACATCTGACTCCTGGTGATCAACCTCCTCCTTCACATCTGACTCCTGATGATCAACCTCCTCCTTCACATCTGACTCCTGATGATCAACCTCCTCCTTCACATCTGACTCCTGATGATCAACCTCCTCCTTCACATCTGACTCCTGATGATCAACCTCCTCCTTCACATCTGACTCCTGATGATCAACTTCCTCCTTCACATCTGACTCCTGATGATCAACCTCCTCCTTCACATCTGACTCCTGATGATCAACCTCCTCCTCCACATCTGACTCCTGATGCTCAACCTCCTCCTTCACATCTGACTCCTGATGATCAACCTCCTCCTTCACATCTGACTCCAGTGATCAATCCAGAGCGCCTTCTTTTTTGGGGGAATCCCGATGGACGACGTCATCCAATAGGCCCGTCATCACCACAACCGCCCACAAGTTAATTGTCATTCAGGTTATTAATGGGAAGAACATTAGCAATATGTCCTGTCTGGTAACTTGTCTCGTTCAAAAGATTAACATTGGCAGGTGAACAGGGAGAAACCTCATTTAAAAAACTCAGTTGATCTTAAACTGCAGAAAACATTTTGGAAGTCTTCAACTGCATCAAAGTCTGTGGCCTGTGATGTGGGACAAATGATAGTCCCTTATTATACAAGAGACAAAATTCACAAATTCTACAGCACAACGGCAGAGTCATGTCTTCAGTGTAAAACTAACAATGACTCAATAATCCTTCTGGGAATGTTATGATGTCATAAAGTTATGGGCGGAGTTAGAAAGTTGGCTGTCAGAAGTACAGTTATACAATGTAAAATTACTTTTAATCCGTCTGTCTGTATATTTCAAAACAGGACATTTGAGGGTGCAGTGAGATACCCCAGAGTTGGACGATACTTTTCTCATAAATCATCTTAAATATTATACTTAATTAAACCTGGAAATCAACCAATCCTCTGTTGTTAATTCAATAGAAAGGTCAAATGCTTTATTATCCAAAAGTTGAAAGTGAGTTGGCATCTGACAGAAAAAAGGTGATGGAATGAAGTTAATGGAGATGTGGAGGTGTGTTCTAGTGGGTCTGGGCAGGTGTGATGTAGTTAATGGAGATGGAGGTGTGTTCTAGTGGGTCTGGGAAGGTGTGATGTAGTTAATGGAGATGGAGGTGTGTTCTAGTGGGTCTGGGCAGGTGTGATGTAGTTAATGGAGGTGTGTTCTAGTGGGTCTGGGCAGGTGTGATGTAGTTAATGGAGATGGGGGTGTGTTCTAGTGGGTCTGGGCAGGTGTGATGTAGTTAATGGAGATGGAGGTGTGTTCTAGTGGGTCTGGGCAGGTGTGATGTAGTTAATGGAGATGGAGGTGTGTTCTAGTGGGTCTGGGCAGGTGTGATGTAGTTAATGGAGATGGAGGTGTGTTCTAGTGGGTCTGGGCAGGTGTGATGTAGTTAATGGAGATGGGGGTGTGTTCTAGTGGGTCTGGGCAGGTGTGATGTAGTTAATGGAGATGGAGGTGTGTTCTAGTGTGTCTGAACAGGTGTGATGTAGTTAATGGAGATGGAGGTGTGTTCTAGTGGGTCTGGGCAGGTGTGATGTAGTTAATGGAGATGGAGGTGTGATGTAGTTAATGTTTGTATGATGTTGTCGTTTGTATGTTTTTGTATTGTTTATAAAAAGATAAAATAAAATATTTTTCCCAATGCAAAGTTACACCTCACTGTTCTATTTTTGGACTTATTACATTAAACCAATCAGAATTTAGAAGAATGCCAAAGTCAGGTGTAAAGTAAAATGGAGGACCAGCCTATTCCCTATGATGTAAACTACAACAGAAATAACTTCAAATGTAAAGAGATTTCTGGCATCAGGACAAAAATGTGATTCAGAGTCACCGAAAATATTTTAAGTATTTTAATTAAACTCAAACGGTAAATGCAATTCTCGTATATACGGGTTCACTGTATCACCACGCAGGGTAGATCAGAGAACTGTGGAATGTACTCAAATAGTAGTTTTTATACTATGACAGTTTTAGTTCCAACTCTTCCCGTTGGCCTATCATAGTAGAGGCTTAGCATGGTTAATACTCTTGCTCCGCTTTTGGGGGCACCCGAACTTGTCCAAGCCCCTTGGCGCTTTTCTTTGTCCACATCTGGTTGCTGGGTAGAGTAGCTCCGTCTTGTGTCTCCCCTTGATTCAATATGCCAACAGGCTATAGTGCATAAACATAAATCCTAACAAAATGTAGAACTTCAAATTAAGCCAATCGTTTGCACTCATGACTTGAGTGATTTAAAGTAAACCAACGTTTTGGAAATACAAAACGCCATCTAACCAAATATCAAAGTATGTTATCTTAGCCAGCCAGCTAACATTAGCTAAATGCAGTTATCTTAGCCAGCCAGCTAACGTTAACTATATGCAGTTATCTTAGCCAGCCAGCTAACATGAGCTATATACAGTTATCTTAGCCGGCCAGCTAACGTTAGCTATATGCAGTAATCTTAGCCGGCCAGCTAACATTAGCTATATGCAGTTATCTTAGCCGGCCAGCTAACGTTAGCTATATGCAGTAATCTTAGCCGGCCAGCTAACGTTAGCTATTTAGCCAACTAGCTATTAGCCTAACCAGCGTAGCCAACCAGCTAACGTTAGCTATTTAGCCAACTAGCTATTAGCCTAACCAGCGTAGCCAACCAGCTAATGTTAGCTATTTAGCCGACTAGCTATTAGCCTAACCAGCGTAGCCAACCAGCTAACGTTAGCTATTTAGCTAACTAGCTATTAGCCTAACCAGCGTAGCCAAACAGCTAACGTTAGCTATTTAGCCAACTAGCTATTAGCCTAACCAGTGTAGCCAACCAGCACCGAGACCATTTAGAACCAAACTAACAAAACCTAAACGTGTTTGCAGATCAAAAGATCAGAGACAAACAGAATGATGGGAGGAAATTAACCTTCAGAAGTCATTGATCAATGCTGATAAAGTGACACACTGCTTAAATAATAATGAGTAGTTATTTATGATGTAAGGTGATTTGTAGAGCAGTCAGTTGGCTGTCGGCTGCAGTGTCGAACCAAACCAAACCAATCAGGTGGTTGTTCGATGAAACGAATCTTCAGACGTCATTGATCACGTGCTGCTGATAAAGTGATACAGCCATCAGCACACTGCTTTGAAGTTTAATGCTTTCAAGGCCTCGTACCTCCGGTATCAAACATAACATCCCCACCGAAAAGTTGACAATACAAAAAGGAGCAAGCAGGTTGATTTCCTCTGTCATTTTGAGCCCACGGCAAGAACGCACCAGAGCCCACCGTGCTAACAGGTTCCCACTAGATAACACAACCACACAGTTAATGAAAAGCATGAGGTGAAGCTTGAGCTAGATATCAACCTATCGAGCTGGTGTGACCTTCCTGGTCTCTCAAGTCAGTGAGTCAACACAGGAAGGAGCAATGGATGGATAGTTCATTTATTTCCAAAGCTGCAATGATGGGACACACACACAGTATGGATGAATGATCAGTAGTGACGGGATATAAATAGCACTCCCACAGCAAGTCTACATTAATCTGCCCTATAATATACTAACAAAAAAACAATTGAAATGTCAATCAAAGTCATTGTGATCGTATAGTGGATTTAACAATTCCTACTAATTCCTAATTTACTAAAATAAATATATACATTGTTTCCATGTGTCTCATATTCACTACATCAGAATAAACTGTCATCCATTTTACTATCAAAATATATCAAATTAACCTGAAGATTTACTCAATGTCCCCCTCTGGTGGCGAAGAAGTATAATACACCTAAACTAACAAAACCGGGCTGATAAACTGGCTGGTGTTCATGAGTTTATAAAACATGTACTTTATACATTTGTCATAAATGACCTGCATTGATGAGACACACAGTGTGGATGAATGATCAGTAGTCGACAGGGTAAAAATAGCACTCCTAAAGAAGATGCATTTTCCAGTTAGATACCAACTTGAAAGAGGGAACTTTAGCATAAAACCCACATGGAAAACTGAGATTTGGCAAATAACATATAAAGAGAGGCTTATTTGACGCCAAACCAACAACAGTAGTTACTAAAACATAAATTGCTAATGTATGATTTAAAAGGTGGATTTTATGATGTAATGTCAACTTTATATATTTCTATCCCGGGACTATTCAATTTTGAACTCACCCACAGCAATTCTCCATAAATCTGCTGTGGATTACCCAGAATCCCGAAATAAATTAATACATATGTGATCATTCAAAAAACATAACTGGTTGTGTTTATAGGGAACCAGATCGTGAACACAACTAAGTTACTAAGTCTTTAACCACACTGTATTGTTACACTGGTGAGTAAAAACTCATGCTTCCTACACTAACTTTTTGTCTGAACATTATAATATATATTTTACGTCACACGTCACACACGTCATTGTCTTAAAGTCGCACATCTCCATCGCAGTCAGAGGTTCAGACTGAGCGTTACCCACTCCAGTCAGCAGATGGCGGTGTGCGATTTTAAGGCAATGCTGTTAGTGTGACGTATAATCTAGTGGACGGAAGGCTTCTTTCAGCAGCAGCAACTGTTAGTCCGCCACCTCGGTAGCTTGCTAGCCAAAATAGCCGAACCCATAAAGCTCTTTAGACGCTTTAGTGTATATTAGCCACTGTATTTTAAACCCTCGTCTGTCGTCTAGTTAGTTAGTTATCCTATTTCATTTCATATTTACGGTGTTGTTATTATTCAGCTGGCGGGCTGGTTAAGTTAGCATTAGCCTAGCTAGCTAACATCTCAGACCATGAGTTCACTAAATTACTCTCTTCCTGCTGAAGAAGAGACGGTCTGCTGGACGGAGAAAGAAGCTCTCATCAAAGAGGAGGAGGAAGAGAAGGATGTTACAATACAAAAACAAGTAGAGGGTGAGGTTGTTACAGGGAAAGAAGAAGAGAAAGACGTTACAGTGAAAGAAGAGGAGGAGGCGTTCAGAGTGAAAGAGGAGGAGGGTGTTACAGTGAAAGATGAGGAGGATTCAGTTTTTGAATTGAAAGCGGAGGAGGGGGAGATTACGGTCTCATCGGAAGAAGAGGAGGAAGAGACTGGATATCTGGGCCCGATTTCCCAAACGCAATTTAAGGCATCCAGTGGTTCTAAAGATGAACTTAGCCATAAGATGGTTTTGAGAAACCGGGCCGTGATTACCACTGGTAAGTACTGTCTTAAAAACAGAGGTACAAACTCTGCAGTTGTTGAACTGATGTTTGGTGTTAAAAGGGAAATCTGCAATTACCACATTCATATTTTGACTTTAAAATTATTTATTTTATAGTCATTGATTCTTGAAGAATATAACACATGCCTCATGAGCTTAGTTCAACTGTTGTACCACATCAGAACCCAAAATAAGCTTTTTTACTCCAATGTCTAGAAACAATGTAAATCAACACTGTATAGCCTCAACATGGTTAAAACTATAATGTTGATATCATGGATGGTCAGTCCTTGCATCCGTAGGTCTGTCTATGAATTTGAGAGTAGTTAAATGTCTCCAGGCCCATCATCATCTTATTACCAAAACAGTGGTGGAATGACTGCTTTGTTATTGTTTCAACTGCAGATTGGTTGATTGATGAGTGGCTTTTTTAAAGGGACAACCTAGTATTTAAACAGGAACAAAATGGCTGCCAAGAGACTTGGTTTGGTAAACAGCTGAGGGATGGGGGCTGGAGAAATGTAACCACTCTCAAATTCATAGAGAAAGCTATTGTAGCAACCGTAACCCAACACCTAGCGACCTCGTCAAGAAGTTCAGACATCTTGGTGTAACAGTTATAAGGTGTTGGCTTGACAGTCGCTGGACCCAGGTTTGAGTACAGCTCAGGGCTGCCCCCTGAATTCACTACACTATGAATACAAGGACTGGCAATGCATGATGTCATAATGATAGTTTAACCAGGTTTCTAGGATATATAGTATATTCTAGAATTCATCCATGATGTCATAATGATAGTTTAACCAGGTTTCTAGGCTATATAGTATATTCTAGAATTCATCCATGATGTCATAATGATAGTTCAACCAGGTTTCTAGGATATATAGTATATTCTAGAATTCATCCATGATGTCATAATGATAGTTTAACCAAGTTTCTAGGATATATAGTATGTTCTAGATTTCATCTATGATGTCATAGTGATAGTTTAACCAGGTTTCTAGGCTATATAGTATATTCTAGAATTGCCAGTGAAGATTTCCTGTGGAGGCAAATTATTAGAGCTGTTGATAAGTCATTGTATAATATTCAGCCATTTCTTTTTAATGCCCTTACATTAAAGGCAAGACATACCTAGATGCAATTACATTCATGAATTGGTTTGAAACCTTTGTTTTAAACCCTTCTCAAAGTTGGTGCCTTGACAGATTTGTAAAAAATGGTTTGTCATGAAACACTATTTACTTATTTATTTGAATGTAACCTTTATTTAACTAGGCAAGTCAGTTATGAACAAATTCTTATTTACAATGACTGCCTACCCCGGAAGACGCTGGGCCAATTGTGCGCCGCCCTATGGGACTCCCAATCACAGCCGGTTGTGATACAGTCTGGATTTGATCCAGGGTGTCTGTAGTGGCGCCTCAAGCACTGAGATGCAGTGTCCGCTGCGCCACTCGGGAGCCCCAAAATCATGTTCTAGTGCTGTCCCCAACTAAAATACATCTTGGTCAACCACGAGTCATCTGTTCTTTCTACCAATCGCCCCATGTGTTTTTATAAAATCTGTATGTACTGAACTTGTCTGATGCTTTAAGCAGGCTGTTTGATTAAATAAATTATACACACAAATGACTAGAGGGAGCCAGTCATCAATATAACCCGACCAGAGGGAGCCGGTCGTCAACACAACCCGACCAGAGGGAGCCGGTCGTCAACACAACCCGACCAGAGGGAGCCGGTCGTCAACATAACCCGACCAGAGGGAGCCGCTCGTCAACACAACCTGACCAGAGGGAGCCGGTCGTCAACATAACCCGACCAGATGGAGCCGGTCGTCAACACAACCCGACCAGTAGGAGCCGGTCGTCAACACAACCCGACCAGAGGGAGCCGGTCGTCAACACAACCCGACCAGAGGGAGCCGGTCGTCAACACAACCCGACCAGAGGGAGCCGGTCGTCAACACAACCCGACCAGTGGGAGCCGGTCGTCAACATAACCCGACCAGAGGGAGCCGGTCGTCAACACAACCCGACCAGAGGGAGCCGGTCGTCAACACAACCCGACCAGAGGGAGCCGGTCGTCAACACAACCCGACCAGAGGGAGCCGGTCGTCAACACGACCCGACCAGAGGGAGTCCCCCCTCCGCTGCTGGACTTCGTAAATTCTGCCGTTTTGCTCCTGAAGTTTGCAGTAATAGACTAATAGTCTACAGATAGATCGAGTAATAGACTACACCATCAGTCTACAACCTTTTCCAGTTGGAGTGCCAATTTATCTGACCATTTCTACTGATCTGGTGCCAGTTATGATTTTCATATGCACATTTTACTGGAACAGTTTCATTTAATTTATAATAGTATCTCAAAATTATTGTCTGTGATTAATCTACAGTCTATCTAAATGAAAATTATACAAATCTAAATAACTTTTATTGCCATTGCCAACTATGTAAAAAAATAGCCTACATAAAGCCAACAAATAAAAACATTGCATTCTGCAGGTAGAAAATATCCTGATAGAAATAAATATCCTAGAAATCACATTGGCTGCAAATGGCCAATCTACAACAAACTTGAAACATTGTATCAACTATCAACTGGGTCAGGAAACTCGGATAGCAAGCTTGCAACATTGTATAAAATATTCTAGGCCCTCAGTTTCCTGCTCCAGTGAGTTCTGGACAGTAATCAGGTATTTTATGGACAACACCCAAATGGATACTGTCATTAACGCGGTTCTTCAATAATTACACATAATTCTTAATACTGTAGCTGTTTAGTTAGTCACATGTTCAACTATCATCCGCTGATCCAGGAAATCATTTTCTGAATGCCAGTCAAATGACAAACATCACGACATGCAACAACAACCAAAGTGCTTCTTCATTCATTATTCTGGTAAAGACAGTATGCCGTGCTTGGATCCAACATCCCTAACAAATTGATGTTTGTAATTAGAGGTCGACCGATTAATTAGGGCCGATTTTCAAGTTTTCATAACAATCGGAAATCTGTATTTTCGGACACCGATTTGGACGTTTTTTTTTACACCTTTATTTAATCTTTATTTAACTAGGCAAGTCGGTTAAGAACACATTCTTATTTTCAATGACGGCCTACCGGGGAACAGTGGGTTAACTGCCTTGTTCAGGGGCAGAACGACAGATTTTCACCTTGTCCACTCGGGGGATCCAATCTTACAACCTTACAGTTAACTAGTCCAACGCTATAACCACCTGCCTCTCGTAGCACTCCACAAGGAGTCTGCCTGTTACGTGAATGCAGTAAGCCAAGGTAAGTTGCTAGCTAGCATTAAACTTATCTTTTAAAAAAACAATCAATCAATCATAATCACTAGTTAACTACACATGGTTGATGATATTACTAGATATTATCTAGCGTGTCCTGCGTTGCATATAATCCGACTGAGCATACAAGCATACAAGTATCTAAGTATCTGACTGAGCGGTGGTAGGCAGCAGCAGGCTCGTAAGCATTCATTCAAACAGCACTTTCGTTCGTTTTGCCAGCAGCTCTTTGTTGTGCGTCAAGCATTGCGCTGTTTATGACTTCAAGCCTATCAACTCCCGAGATGAGGCTGATGTAACCGAAGTGAAATGGCTAGCTTGCGGGGTGCGCGCTAATAGCGTTTCAAACGTCACTCGCTCTGAGCCTTGGAGAGGTTGTTCCCCTTGCTCTGCATGGGTAACTCTGCTTCGAGGGTGGCTGTCGTTGTGTTCCTGGTTCGAGCCCAGGGAGGAGCGAGGAGAGAACGGAAGCTATACTGAGCATACAAGTATCTAAGTATCTGACTACACTGGCAATACTAAAGTGCCTACAAGAACATCCAATAGTCAAAGGTTAATGAAATACAAATGGTATAGAGAGAAATAGTCCTATAATTCCTATAATAACTACAACCTAAAACTTCTTACCTGGGAATATTGAAGACTCATGTTAAAAGGAACCACCAGCTTTCATATGTTCTCATGTTCTGAGCAAGGAACTTAAACGTTAGCTTTCTTACATGGCACATATTGCACTTTTACTTTCTTCTCCAACACTTTGTTTTTGCATTATTTAAACCAAATTGAACATGTTTCATTATTTATTTGAGGCTAAATTGATTTTGATGTATTTTGATGTATTAAGTTAAAATAAGTGTTCATTCAGTATTGTTGTAATTGTCATTATTACAAATAAATAAAACCATTTTTTTTAATCGGCCGATTAATCGGTATCGGCTTTTTTGGCCCTCCAATAATCGGTATCGGCGTTGAAAAATCATAATCGGTCAACCTCTGTTTATAATGTGTTATTGTCTGCTTGATTTACTGTAGGCTCTCGTTAGTCTGTTTGGACACAGAGATACTTAGCTCATAATGTGTAGAGAACTGTTCCTTGATGGATAGGCTATTGTACAACACACAGAGCTATTTTCCTTTATTCAGGACATTTATAATTACAACACATTACAGAGTAGTCTAGTGGGATTATTCACAAAATTATCTAGTGATCAGGTTATGAAATGTCATGACAGACATTTTAGTTTCCATGTTTCACCTGAAATATTAAATGATTTATAGTCCTAGGTCTATGTTGTTGTTAGGTGAAGTTATGGGTTCTACAGTCGGTCTATCTTGTTGTTAGGTGAAGTTATGGGTCCTACAGTAGGTCTATGTTGTTGATAGGTGAAGTTATGGGTCCTACAGTAGGTCTATGTTGTTGTTAGGTGAAGTTATGGGTCCTACAGTAGGTCTGTGTTGTTGTTAGGTGAAGTTATGGGTCCTACAGTAGGTCTATGTTATAGTTATGGGTCCTACAGTAGGTCTATGTTGTTGTTAGGTGAAGTTATGGGTCCTACAGTAGGTCTGTTATTGTTTTCTTTCCTACAGTAGGTCTATGTTAGGTGAAGTTATGGGTCCTACAGTAGGTCTATGTTGTTGTTAGGTGAAGTTATGGGTCCTACAGTAGGTCTATGTTATTGTTAGGTGAAGTTATGGGTCCTACAGTAGGTCTGTTATTGTTAGGTGAAGTTATGGGTCCTACAGTAGGTCTATGTTGTTGTTAGGTGAAGTTATGGGTCCTACAGTAGGTCTGTTATTGTTAGGTGAAGTTATGGGTCCTACAGTAGGTCTATGTTATTGTTAGGTGAAGTTATGGGTCCTATAGTAGGTCTATGTTATTGTTAGGTGAAGTTATGGGCCAATTTGTTAAACACTTAATGTACAAACCCTCAGTTTCAGGCTGATGGCAACGATAGCCAAATAACATTTTACTGGTTGAAGTGTTTCAGGATAAAGCAGTTGATTTTGCGACAATAACACAAACATATAGGAGATTCAAACAAGTCTTACAATTACAATGCATGTGCATCGCTGCAATTTTAGCACAGAACACAGAGGGGTCCTTTTTTGGAGACCAAAGGTCATCTGGCACACTGCTTAGGTCTTGACTGTCTTAAGACAATTGTAAAATAATTTAACAGACCTCTGGACATCACCTTTTACCTCAAATAAACAGTGGATTTCTGCTGTTGTGGGCCTTTAACCGTCTGACTTTGTTGTTCACACAGGAGAGATACGGGACTATCGTGGATCCTCTGGGGAGCCTCAACAACAACATGAGGCTGAAGAGGCAGAGAAAAGTCCCTCCAGATCAGAACACCTCAAGAAACACCCGCAGAGATCCACAGGGAAGATAACTCACTGCTGCTCTGACTGTGGGAAGAGATTAAACTCCTCAGTAAAACTTAAAATACATCAAAGAATTCACACAAGAGAGAAACCATATAGCTGTGATCAATGTGGGAAGAGTTTTGCTAAATCCAGCCAGCTGACTGTACACCAGAGAAAACACACAGGAGAGAAACCTTATAGCTGTGGTCAATGTGGGGAGAGTTTTACTACATCTAGCCAGCTGACTGTACACCAGAGAAAACACACAGGAGAGAAACCTTATAGCTGTGGTCAATGTGGGAAGAGTTTTTCTTCTGGCAATCTAACTATACACCATAGAACACACACAGGAGAGAAACCTTATAGCTGTAATCAATGTGGGAAGAGTTTTAGTCAATCTAGCTCTCTGACAGTGCACCAGAGAATACACACAGGAGAGAAACCATATAGCTGTGCTCAATGTGGGAAGAGTTTTGTTAAATCTAGCCATCTGACTGAACACCAGAGAACACACACAGGAGAGAAACCATATAGCTGTGATCAATGTGGGAAGAGTTTTGCTAAATCCAGCCAGCTGACTTTACACCAGAGAACACACACAGGAGAGAAACCTTATAGCTGTAATCAATGTGGGAAGAGTTTTAGTCAATCTAGCTCTCTGACAGTGCACCAGAGAATACACACAGGAGAGAAACCATTTAGCTGTGGTCAATGTGGGAAGAGTTTTAGTCAATCTGGAGATCTGACAGTGCACCAGAGAATACACACAGGAGAGAAATTGTTTAGCTGTGATCAATGTGGGAAGAGTTTTTCTACTTCTACCTATCTAACTATACACCATAGAACACACACAGGAGAGAAACCTTATAGCTGTAATCAATGTGGGAAGAGTTTTAGTCAATCTAGCTCTCTGACAGTGCACCAGAGAATACACACAGGAGAGAAACCATTTAGCTGTGATCAATGTGGGAAAAGTTTTTATACTTCTACCTATCTAAATATACACCATAGAACACACACACACACACCTTTTAGCTGTGACCAGAGATAATCTGATAAAAGATCTCTGATCAAATATCAGAAAATGTATGAAGGAGTTGTGTCATGATATCAATGAATTAATGTCACAATGTAGAATGTTTTAACATTGTAGTAGGAGTATTTTAATGTCTCAATGTAGAATGTTTTAATATATAGTATATTAATATACTCTACAGTCAGTCAGTCAGAATGTCACAATGTAGAACCCTAAACGTTTGCTCCCTTATCAATTGGTTTCAACATGATATGGATATTAGGCTCATTGGGGGAAATCCAGGCTCTGAATTGAAAGAGTACTATTTATGTGATTTAACACAAAGTGACTAACAAAAAAAGAGTTGTCCTCTAACCAGTGATGTACACATTATTTCCAGAATCAACTTATTTCAACATGATATCGATGAGTTATGACAAATAAGTGTTGTGTTCCTTTGTTTAGCTACCCCTACATTTAAATGCATCACTCCAATATGTAGCTGACTGTCTTCTGCAGGTTGTCCTCTAACCAGTGAGGTGAAAGATATCTCCCATTTCCATGTTTTTCTTTTTTTGTTAGTTTCAACAGCACGTACAACCGGATTTCCCCCCTAATTGATATCTGTGATTTATTGCTACTTGTCAAAACAACAGCATTTCTGGTGCTTGTGCAGTTTTTAAGGAGCTTGTTTAAGTAATATGATTATTGTGGCAGAAGTTTGTGTATATACCACATGTTAGGTTTTCAATTTATCCCAAACTGTTTCTGCATATTAGGTATTGATTTGGACACGTTAAAACTGTGTTTTGACATTTGGGCTATCCCACCTAGCAAATGTACTTGAAAAGCTGTTGAAAATAATACTATGCAATCAAATATTTCATATTTACATTTAGTAATGAAAATTATTCATGCAACCAACTGACAATTTTTTGGTACAATTATATTGACATTGTTGCCCTGTTTTTAGAAAATCAAGGGTCATTTTCACATGTGCCAAACCAAATGTACTAGAGCATGACATTGGGGACTGGGCCCAGATCCAACAACATGCCTATCTAGTGAACCCTGAGAAGAGAGAGAAGCTCCGCAGTGAGGTGGAAAGTTACTACGGATATTGCAGTAGTTTCCTCTTGAAATCAGACATGTCCGTGGTGAGAACAACCTGGTTGCTGATTGTCTCAAGGGGGGCAGTCAAAATGTTTTGTGTTTTGCGTTTAGCCAGGGCATTGCCATGGATCACAGTTTATTTTTACTGCACGTTTTTCCGTATTGGAGATGAGTTTTGTTTGGGCTCGTTCCAAGGGGACGGGAGTTCTAGAAGCGAGTGAGTTTTAGGAAGACGAGAGTTCTAGAAGCTATAGAAAGAAAAATCTTTGTGGGAATAATAAAAAATAAATATTGTTTTTATTGTTGTTTGCCAGTAGACAGACACCATGTTTATATTGGTGACGGTAAAGCATTGTAGTTGATTATAATGTGAAATGGAAGTTGTTTTCTGTTGTTGGTGAGCAAACTCTTAAGGTGTTAGTTAGTCTTGGGTTTTTACATTTATGTTTTGAGGTTGGACTTTAGCACGTATAGCTCGTTAGCACGTAGGGCGCACTGATTGGTGTCACCTCGTTAGTCAGTATGAGTTACACCTGTGTTGGCTTGTCCATCTCGTTAGTGGGAAGGTGTTTCACCTGAGCTGGTCCAGGTTCTATTTAAGAGTGTCTGGCCCAGTGCTCCAGTTGTCTTGATAGATGTGGAGAGGCAACACCTTTAGTTGCTTCACCTTTTTGGTTTGCGTCCTGTCTTTAAGTTTGGTGTGGGTTTTTCTCTTGTTTTCCTCTTCTTGGGTAGATTTAGTGGGTCTCATGGTGGGTGTCTTTTAGGTCCCAGTTGTTGTTACCAGTCAACTTTCAGTCGACACCCCCATAGTGTCTTTCAGAACCCCTCCTAAAAAACAAGCTTATATTTTGGGTTGGATATTGCATCCTATTAATATTTTAATCAATGGCATTTCCTTACAATGCTCATTAGTCTTTCAGTTATTATTGTTTGTGTACTAAATATTTCTGTTTATTTTCATAGTTTTTTCCTGTAAATCCGTTGTTGTATCCGTGTCTGAAATGTGCTGTATAAATAAAGCTTGATTTTAACATATTGTAAGACAAATGAACCCAATGACTGACAATCAACAGACTCTTGGTCCCCCAATCAACAGACTCTGGTACATCTCAGGCAAAACCAATGAACAAATATGTGCAAAAGCAAAACATATCTTAGTATGAAAAAAAAGTATAAAGTCAGTATACCTTCCACTATAAACACCACCCCCGGCTCTACCAGGGGCTTGAGGTGGTCTCCCACAGCTCTGCTTATGTCATGTTCTGTGGCCTTGCTGTTTCATTTCTTGACTGCCCCTGTAACACAGAAACACATTTAGTCATATTATATACAACACTCAAAGTAATGGATATGGAGCATCTATGGCCTCAGTTACACCTGGCACCTAAATGTGACTTATGTCATCTGATCACTCCAAGCTGCATTAGGTTCAGATCTACCAGGCTGGGCCTTTGACATAGTTTGGATGCAGTCAGCCCACTGAATATAAATATTCCATTTTATAAATATTTAAAATAAAGAGATTGGGTGAATGAGTGGGGAAAATTACATTTTATACCTTTAGACCTTCATAATATCAAAGAACAAATTTGTGTGCCTGAGAAATTTCATCAATATCAGTGGACAATTTGCACTAATGTAAATAACATAGATGGAACATATTCCCTTTTGTTTACGTGATGAACCGCTAAGGGGACATAAATATTTTCCATCTAAACCATGTGTGACCTCTCACCTCTCTGGCTGTAGAAGTGTTCTTCCTAACCAGTCCCTCAACAGCTCTCTGACTGAGCTCCACCCTCACTGGGTCTTCAGAGGAGAGGAAGGCTGAGGAGGGATGGAAGGATGAATGGATCAGTCAGTCAATAAAGTGTAGAGCTGCTGTCTGACAAAATCAATATTTTATTAGTTCATTAAAGTAAATAAAGCTTTATGACTGCTGAATACCAACTATCAATCACTTAGATCATGTATTTTCAGATAGAGATACATCCTTGGGACATCCCTAGCCTGTTGAAGTTGACATTTAAAATGGTTAAGGTAGGGGTTAAGGTTAGGGTTTAGGGTAGGGATGTCCCAAGGATCTTGGATAGCATTGACCATTGTGCATTATTCTATCTCTTTTACATAGGATGGAGGTGTGTTCTAGTGGGTCTGGGCAGGTGTGATGTAGTTAATGGAGATGGAGGTGTGTTCTAGTGGGTCTGGGCAGGTGTGATGTAGTTCATGGAGATGGAGGTGTGTTCTAGTGGGTCTGGGCAGGTGGGATGTAGTTAATGGAGATGGGGGTGTGTTCTAGTGGGTCTGGGCAGGTGTGATGTAGTTAATGGAGATGGAGGTGTGTTCTAGTGGGTCTGGGCAGGTGTGATGTTGTTAATGGAGATGGAGGTGTGTTCTAGTGGGTCTGGGCAGGTGTGATGTAGTTAATGGACATGGAGAGGTGTTCTAGTGGGTCTGGGCAGGTGTGATGTAGTTAATGTTTGTGTGATGTTGTTGTTTGTATGTTTTGTATTTTTATAAAATATGAAATAAAATATTTTTAAAGTCCCAATGCAAAGTTAACCTCGCTGTTCTATTTTTGGAGTTATTACAAAGTTACACCTTATTACATTAAACCAAACAGAATTCAGAAGAATGCCAAAATCAGGTGTGAAGTAATATGGAGGACCAGCCTATTACCTATGATGTAAACTACAACAGAAATAACTTCAAATGTATAACTTCAAATTAAACCAATCATTTGAACTCATGACTTGAGTGATAAAAGTAAACCAACGCTTTGGAAATACATAACACCTTCTCACCAAATATCAAAGAATGTTAGCTATATGCAGTTATCTTAGCCAGCCAGCTAACATTAGCTATATGCAGTTATCTTAGCCAGCCAGCTAACATTAGCTATATGCAGTTATCTTAGCCAGCCAGCTAACATTAGCTATATGCTGTTATCTTAGCCAGCCAGCTAACATTAGTTATATGCAGTTATCTTAGCCAGCCAGCTAACGTTAGCTATTTAGCCAACTAGCTATTAGCCTAACCAGCGTAGCCAACCAGCACGGTTATGGTCAGCGAGACCAACTACCGGATAAAAAGTTACAAAACTCCCCTAGTCTAATTCACAGAAAACATGCTGAAAAGTAGTGATGGGGAAATAAAGCTTCCTGAAGCATTGATGCTTTCGAGCCAATTGTGTCAAAAATAGGTTAGTTACTCAAGGCTTTGAGCGACACAGAATTTAGAACAGCCACATTTTATAGATGAAGTCACACGCCGTTGCAGCGTAGCCATTATGTCATATATTAAACCACTGGCCGTGTTCGAGAGCATCAAATTCGTGCTACGTTGTGGGTAAACGGTGACTGACTGATTTATAAATAATAATGAGTAGTTATTTATGATGCAAGGTGATTTGTAAATTAGTCAGTCAGCAGCCACCTGCACTGTCGGCTGCAATGTCGAACGAGCCCAATACCAAACCAATCAGGTGTTCGACGAAATGATTCTTCAGACGTCATTGATCACGTGCTGCTGATAAAGTGAGACTGCTTTGAATTATACCGCTTAGCGACTTCAGTACATGCCTCATAGCTCCAGTCTCAAATTTAACCCCGTTCCTGTTGAAGAAGAGAAGGTCTGCTGGATGGAGAAAGAAGCTCTCGAGGAAGGGGAGGAGGAGGCTGTTACAATACAAAAACAAGTAGAAGGTGAGGCTGTTACAGTGAAATAATTATTCTTGAAGAATATAACAAATGCCTCATGATCTTAGTTCAACTGTTTCATCAGAACCCCAAAAAATGTTTTTTTACTCCAATGTTTAGAAACAATGTAAATCAACACTGTATAGCCTCAACATGGTTAAAACTATAATGTTGATATCATGGATGGTCAGTCCTTTCATCCATAGGTCTGTCTATGAATTTGAGAGTAGTTACATTTCTCCAGCCCCATCCATCATCTTATTACCAAAACAGTGGTGGAATTACAGCTTGGTTATTGGTTGACTGCAGATTATTTGATTGATTGTTGGGTGGCTTTTTAAAGGGGAAACCTAGTTTTTAAACAAACAAAATGGCTGCCCAGAGTCCTGAGCTGTGTTAGAATACTCATACTAACTGTACTATTTGTGATGTTAATTGAGTATATAGTCTGCTTATTGGTCATAGTATGATGTAGTTAGTATGCCAAAAGTTCCCGGATGTCGTACTAAATTCGTCAAAATATGATGTAAACACGCAGTACTTTAGGGCCCATAATGCAATTCTTCAGGAAATGGTTGTGGCTTCAACGTTTTCAGATTTGAAGAAAATGGGGGAAAATATGCAGCCGAAGTCCAACGAGAGAGCGGATACAAATGAACTTTAAATAACTATGACAAATGTTGAGCAATGTAATAAAGTAATGCCTTTTCAAATAAGTTACGTTACACGTTATGTTAGCTACACTATCCTTACAAAACGCATAGCATGTCTTTACAGCAGTATGTCACAGTATGTGAGCTAGCTACCTAACGTTAGTTGGCTACTTATACATCAAACTTGCCATTATAGTAACTATATTCTAACTCCCAAATGTTTATTGACTTGATTATTCATGTCATTCTTAGCCAAGGGGTCGTGTGCTTTGTTAATTCAGGTGCGTAAATTCGCTCTCGTTCTCTACTAATACTGATGAATTTAATAACGCTCAACACCCGTTGAATATGGCCGGTGTCAGTAAACATTTCTGCAACAAAAGCTCAAATTAAATTGTTGCCAGCAGCACAGTTAGTCACCAACGCTCTGGATAACATGAAAACAGCCTAACCAGCTCTGCTAGGGCAAGTAAAATGGTAAGAGTGAGGTTTTCTCTGATTTGTGTCTAGCAAGCTATCCAACGTTAGCCAGTTAGCTTGGGTGCTTTACTGTCATTGTGAGGTCAGAACGCTTGGATCGACCCTCCTCCTCAGCCATATAGTATTTGTTTACTAACAGTGGCCTTATACGAGCTTATGTTTTGGTTTCTGGTAGGGGTAATACGGTTAAAACATTTGAGGCATTTATAAGTTATATTCTTCAAGAATCAATGGTTATATAGTAAATGGGTCTTTCTATAACTGCCAGTGTAGATTTCCTGTTGGGGTCAAATAGTTAGAGCTGTTGATAAGTCATTGTATAATATTCTGGAAATTCTTTTCATGCCATTACATTAAAGGCGAAAGATTGTCTTTTCTTAGCAAGGTGTTGCTCAAATAATCTTAGCTGCTAATCGCTAGTTAGCGGGCTAGCTAGCTTGCTAAATGTATTAAGAGTCAGAGCAAACGTAGCTAGCTAATACTGCCTGTTACCAGTGCTGGTGTAGGCCTAGATAAGTATGTTTGTGCAGCGGTATCTTATCAGAGAGGAGTAAGCGATGTATGAATATGTTGGCTAGCTAGCCAGCTACATGAAGTAAGAAAACATCTAATTAGGGTCAACTGGAAACACTGACCAACACTTTGGTTCCTACCATGTCTTCTTCTCTGAGGTTTATTGTCAGACTACACTCATCAGGTGTATTGCTGCTACCCCACAAAAACATCCTTGCTGATGATTCCCACTCCGACCCTAAACTGCTTTTCATTACCAACTTTAGCCCTTTTCAGTCAACTGTTCTTCACCATCGTCCACTCAGTCTCACCAACTGTACAGAGTCAATGTGCGGGGGCACCGGTTAGTTGAGGTAATATGTACATGTAGGTAGAGTTAAAGTGACTGTTCTTCACCATCCTCCATGCAGTCTCACCAACTGTACTCACGCCAAGAGAATCCCACAATGCTTCCTCCATTGCTCCTCCAGTCATCCCCTGGACTCCCTCGCTCTGTGCTGTGAAAGATGTGAGAGTTTGTGTTCTCAAAGTAGCATCTATATTGTTGTCATTCCATCTATATTGTTGTCATTCCATCTCTATTGTTGTCATTCCACCTATATTGTTGTCATTCCCTCTCTATCGTTGTCATTCCCTCTCTATCGTTGTCATTCCATCTCTATTGTTGTCATTCCATCTCTATTGTTGACATTCCATCTCTATTGTTGACATTCCATCTCTATTGTTGTCATTCCATCTCTATTGTTGTCATTCCATCTCTATTGTTGTCATTCCATCTCTATTGTTGTCATTCCATCTCTATTGTTGTCATTCCATCTCTATTGTTGTCATTCCATCTCTATTGTTGTCATTCCATCTCTATTGTTGTCATTCCATCTCTATTGTTGTCATTCCATCTCTATTGTTGTCATTCCATCTGTATTGTTGTCATTCCATCTGTATTGTTGTCATTCCATCTGTATTGTTGTCATTCCATCTGTATTGTTGTCATTCCATCTCTATTGTTGTCATTCCATCTCTATTGTTGTCATTCCAGCACATCTGTTGCTTCACCAACTTGTTATCCCTTTCGTCTGCACTACTTGCTGTCATTTCCCTTCCTGATTTCCCTCTCTTGGATGTCTCCACCATGCTCCTACTCTGTCAGTAATTCCTCCCTGGTTTATTAATTCGTAGTCAAACAACAATATATTCAAGGTGCTGCACATTCTATTCCAAATCTAGAATTAGAATCGTCATTATGTTTCCATGATTTCAACAGTTCACCAGTTAACTAAGCCTATAATGTGGACACCAAGGATGTGGATACCAGGGAACTTGAAGCTCTCAACCTGCTCCGCTACAACCCCTTCGATGAGAATGGGGGCGTGCTCAGTGTTTAGTCCCAGGGTCCTTAGCTTAGTGATGAGCTTTGAGGGCACTATGGTGTTGAACGCTGAGCTGTAGTCGATGAATAGCATTCTCATATTGGTGTTCCTATTGTCCAGGTGGGAAAGGGCAGTGTGGAGTGCAATAGAGATTGCATCATCTGTGGATCTGATGGGGCGGTATGCAAATTGGAGTGGGTCTAGGGTTTCTGGGATAATGGTGTTGATGTGAGCCACTACCAGCCTTTCAAAGCACTTCATGGCTACAGACGTGAGTGCTACGGGTCGGTAGTCATTTAGGCAGGTTACCTTAGTGTTCTTGGGCACAGGGACTATGGTGGTCTGCTTGAAACATCTTGGTATTACAGACTCAGACAGGGGATGAAAATGTCAGTGAAGACCCTTGCCAGTTGGTCAGCACATGCTTGGAGTACACGTCCTGGTAATCCGTCTGGCCCTGTGGCCTTGTGAACGTTAACCTGTTTAAAGGTCTTACTCACATCGGCTGCGGAGAGCGTGATCACACAGTCGTCTGGAACAGCTGATGCTGTTATGCATGTTTCAGTGTTACTTTCCTCGAAGCTAGCATATAAGTAATTTAGCTCGTCTGGTAGGCTCATGTCATTAGGCAGCTAATGCTTCCCTTTGTAGTCTGTAATAGTTTGCAAGCCCTGCCACATCCGACAGGGTCGGAGCCGGTGTTCCATGGTGTTCAAGGGGTGTATCAATCTCCCCAGGGTAGCAGTAATACGTTGAGAGATTTGTCCACAAAGGGTTACCCCTCCCATAGGTGGCTCATTATTGGGATTAATTGCTGATTCCTACCTGTAGCTCACTATGAGGTGTCTAGTGATACAGGTTAAGGACCCTGTTGGAGATTGGTGGTTGGTAGTGGAGTCGAGGGAACAAGCAGGGTTGGACACGGCCATGTTTGTATCCCACACAGTCTCTGTGGTTCATTTGAACCCCGTTCCTGGGAATTAGATTTGATTACAAATCGTCCCAGTCTGTTACCACAGAAGGGGTCCGTTTGTCCCATTTCCAGCAAGGTTACGAGGCGCTTTGTCATTTCCAGAATCAGTTTATTTTGGTACTGTCCATATGTAGCTTGTTTTTGGTCACAGAATGGCTGAATAAGTGCAACATTTTACCTGGAGCTAACTGTGCAGAATATAGCACATGTCGAATGACTTTAGCTTCCCTCCAGGCCTGAGGGCACATGCTCTCTAGTAGGCTTAAATTAAAGATACTGAAAATAGGAGTGGCAATATAGTCCGCTATTATCCTCAGTAGTTTTCCATCTAGATTGTCAGACCCCGGTGGCTTGTCGTTGTTGATAGACAACAATAATTTGTTCACCTCTTCCACACTGACTTTACGGAATTGTCACGCCCTGGCCTTAGTATTCTTTGTTTTCTTTATTATTTTAGTTAGGTCAGGGTGTGACATGGGGGAATGTTTTGTGTTTTGTCGGTTTTGGGTGGTTATATGGTAAAGGGGGTGTTGGGTGTAGTGTATGGGTTTGTGTTGAGTGAATGTGTCTAGCTGTGTCTATGTTGGGTGTAGTTGTCTAGGAAAGTCTATGGTTGCCTGAATGGGTTCCCAATTAGAGACAGCTGGTTTCTGTTGTCTCTGATTGGGAGCCATATTTAAGGTAGCCATAGGCTTTAGTTTGTTGTGGGTAATTGTCTATGTTATACGTTTGTAGCCTGTGTGTGCACTACGTTCTTAGCTTCACGGTCGTTTGTTTTGTTTTGTTAGTTTTTTTTGTAAGAGTGTTTCTTTTCGTGTTACGTCTTCATCTATATTAAAAGGAAGATGTATTTTGCACACGCTGCGCCTTGGTCATCTCTCTCTCCTATTGACGATCGTGACAGGAATTCTAAATTACAATGCTTGTCTTTCATAATTTGGTCAGATATAACAAACAGCGTTTGCTGCTGGTATGTCATGCCTAAGTTTAAAATCTTGCCAGTGAAAAAATCATAAAGTAGTGGGCTTTGTGATAAATGAGCCATCTGATTCAGTTAATGTTTTACCAAAATGGTATGTAAGGTTCTCCAAAGCTTTTTACTAGCATTCTTTATGTCATTTATCTATGTTTCATTGTGTCGTTTTTCTTCTTTTTATTCAGTTTAGTCACATGATTTCTCAATTTGCAGGATGTTTGCCAATCGGTTGTACAGCCGGACTTTTTTGCCATTCCTTTTGCCTCATCCCTCTCAACCATACCATTTTTCAATTCCTCATCAATCCACTGGGATTTAACAGCTTTTACAGTCATTTTCTTAATGGGTGCATGCTTATTAGTAACTGGAATAAGCAATTTCATAAATGCGTGCAGCATCTGGTTGCTCCTCATTACACACCACAGAGCAGCAAATATTCTTTACATCAGATGGTGGTTATAATGACCTGGTGGTTATAATGACCTGGTGGTTATAAAGACCTGGGGGTTATAATGCCCTGGGGGTTATAATGCCCTGGGGGTAATAATGCCCTGGGGGTAATAATGCCCTGGGGGTAATAATGCCCTGGGGGTAATAATGACCTGGGGGTTATAATGACCTTGTGGTTATAATGACCTTGTGGTTATAATGACCTTGTGGTTATAATGACCTGGTGGTTATAACGACCTGGTGGTTATAACGACCTGGTGGTTATAACGACCTGGTGGTAATAATGACCTGGTGGGTTTGGTTATAATGACCTGGTGGGTTTGGTTATAATGACCTGGTGGTTATAATGACCTGGTGGTTATAATTGTTACGCACGCCTCTATAAAGAGGGAATGCAACTCCCTGCTGCAACTCATCTCTCCGTGAAGCGAAAGAGGTATGGACATGAGCAATTGATAATGTGGAAAAAAGCTGACACTTGTACATTATCAATTGCAATTTGTTCTCAAGGAAATAGAAATGGCTTTAATTAATGATGTGCACAAGTGACTAGATGATTTGGAATTTGTACAAGTAGTATCAAGAATTACACTTTTGATCTAAGAAATGCACCAGCAGAACCCGAGAACAGGATGGCCTCCACCACACAGCCTGATGACACTGCACCAGCCTACCACTCTGCTCCAGCCCAGGTCAGAATACCAGTCTCCCAGTCTGCTCCAACACAGGTCAGAATACCAGTCTCCCAGTCTGCTCCAGCACAGGTCAGAATACCAGTCTCCCAGTCTGCTCCAGCACAGTGTGCTCCAGCCCAGGTCAGAATACCAGTCTCCCAGTCTGCTCCAGCACAGGTCAGAATACCAGTCTCCCAGTCTGCTCCAGCCCAGGTCAGCCAACCAGCCTCTCAGTCTGCTCCAACACAGTGTGCTCCAGCCCAGGTCAGCCAACCAGCCTCTCAGTCTGCTCCAACACAGTGTGCTCCAGCCCAGGTCAAAATACCAGTCTCCCAGTCTTCTCCAGCCCAGGTCAGAATACCAGTCTCCCAGTCTGCTCCAGCACAGGTCAGAATACCAGTCTCCCAGTCTGCTACAGCCCAGGTCAGAATACCAGTCTCCCAGTCTTCTCCAGCCCAGGTCAGAATACCAGTCTCCCAGTCTGCTCCAGCACAGGTCAGAATACCAGTCTCCCAGTCTGCTCCAGCACAGTGTGTTCCAGCCCAGGTCAGAATACCAGCCTCCCAGTCTGCTCCAGCCCAGGTCAGAATACCAGCCTCCCAGTGTGCTCCAGCCCAGGTCAGAATACCAGTCTCCCAGTCTGCTCCAGCACAGGTCAGAATACCAGCCTCCCAGTCTGCTCCAGCCCAGGTCAACTTACCAGCCTCCCAGTCTGCTCCAGCCCAGTGTGCTCCAGCCCAGGTCAGAATACCAGTCTCCCAGTCTGCTCCAGCCCAGGTCAGCCAACCAGCCTCTCAGTCTGCTCCAACACAGTGTGCTCCAGCCCAGGTCAAAATACCAGTCTCCCAGTCTGCTCCAGCACAGGTCAGAATACCAGTCTCCCAGTCTGCTCCAGCACAGTGTGCACCAGCCCAGGTCAGAATACCAGCCTCCCAGTCTGCTCCAGCCCAGGTCAGAATACCAGCCTCACAGTCTGCTCCAGCCCAGGTCAGAATACCAGCCTCCCAGTCTGCTCCAGCCCAGGTCAGAATACCAGCCTCCCAGTCTGCTCCAGCACAGGTCAGAATACCAGCCTCCCAGTCTGCTCCAGCCCAGGTCAGAATACCAGCCTCCCAGTGTGCTCCAGCCCAGGTCAGAATACCAGCCTCCCAGTCTGCTCCAGCCCAGGTCAGAATACCAGTCTCCCAGTCTTCTCCAGCCCAGGTCAGAATACCAGCCTCCCAGTCTGCTCCAACAGTGTGCTCCAGCCCAGGTCAGAATACCAGTCTCCCAGTCTGCTCCAGCCCAGGTCAGAATACCAGTCTCCCAGTCTGCTCCAGCCCAGGTCAGAATACCAGCCTCCCAGTCTGCTCCAGCCCAGGTCAGAATACCAGCCTCCCAGTCTGCTCCAGCCGAGGTCAAAATACCAGTCTCCCAGTCTGCTCCAGCCCAGGTCAGAATACCAGTCTCCCAGTCTTCTCCAGCCCAGGTCAGAATACCAGCCTCCCAGTCTGCTCCACCCAGATAGTCACCCACAACTGCAATCCTTATTGATTCAAATGGGATGTTCTTAGAGAGGGAGAGGGAGTGAAAAGGGAGAGAGGCGGAGAGAGGGGAGTGAAAAGGGAGAGAGGCGGAGAGAGGGGAGTGAAAAGGGAGAGAGGCGGAGAGAGGGGAGTGAAAAGGGAGAGAGGGGAGTGAAAAGGGAGAGAGGCGGAGAGAGGGAGTGAAAAGGGAGAGAGAGATTTAAATTGTGAGAGAGAGGGAGTGAAAAGGGAGAGAGGCGAAGAGAGGGAGTGAAAAGGGAGAGAGGCGAAGAGAGGGAGTGAAAAGGGAGAGAGGCGAAGAGAGGGAGTGAAAAGGGAGAGAGGCGGAGAGAGGGAGTGAAAAGGGAGAGAGGCGGAGAGATGGGAGTGAAAAGGGAGAGAGGCGGAGAGATGGGAGTGAAAAGGGAGAGAGGGGAGTGAAAAGGGAGAGAAAAGGGAGAGAGGGGAGTGAAAAGGGAGAGAGGCGGAGAGAGGGGAGTGAAAAGGGAGAGAGGCGGAGAGAGGGAGTGAAAAGGGAGAGAGGCGGAGAGAGGGAGTGAAAAGGGAGAGAGGCGGAGAGAGGGAGAGAAAAGGGAGAGAGGCGGAGAGAAAAGGGAGAGAGGCGGAGAGAGGGAGTGAAAAGTGAGAGAGGCGGAGAGAGGGGAGTGAAAAGGGAGAGAGGAGGAGAGAGGGAGTGAAAAGGGAGAGAGGCGGAGAGAGGGAGTGAAAAGGGAGAGAGGCGGAGAGAGGTTGACAGTTTATGACAAATAGTTAAACAATTTTGCATGTAATGGCTTATGCAAGGAACTAATGCCTAGATGTTTTGAGGGGTAAGACTATTCAACAGAGAACCATATACTATATTTTGATCAACATGACGTGAGCAATTGATAATGTGGAAAAAAGCTGACACTTGTACATTATCAATTGCAATTTGTTCAAAGGAATAAGATATTGCTTTAATGATGTGCACAAGTGACTAGATTATTTGGAATTTGTACAAGTCGTATCAAGAATTGCACTTTTGATCTAAGAAATGCACCAAAGCGACTGAGGAAAACTGTAATCACTTTCCCAGTGGAATACAACCTAACAGACAAGAAGCCATTCTTTACAAAACAGTATGAATACAAACAATGGCAGGGCTGATTGGTGATGGGGAGGGTATGGGGCATTAAGTGAGCTAGATCCTTTGATTGCCTTTGGGAGCCTGTCAGATATGGTCAAAATATCTGTAAGATAATTTGTGATACAAACATATTCTATTTGGAGATGTTTTTTTACCATTCAGGGATCTCATTCCCTTTTGTACTTTAACCATTTGCACATTGTTACAACACTGTATATATATATAATATGACATTTGTAATGTCTTTATTGTTTTGAAACTTCTGCATGTGTAATGTTTACTGTTCATTTTTATTGTTTATTTCACTGTTGTATATTATCTACCTCACTCGCTTTGGTAATGTAAACACATGTTTCCCATGCCAATAAAGCCCCTTGAATTGAATTGAATTGAATTGAATTGAGAGAGAGAGAGAGAGAAGCCCCTTGAATTGAATAAAGCCCCTTGAATTGAATTGAATTGAGAGAGAGAATCTATTTCCTAAAGTTATCCAAAAGAGAGAGAGAGATAGGGAGAGACTTTACATTCTAATCGTAGAGAAAGAGAGAGAGAGAGAATGTGAGAGAGATACAGACAGCCAGCCAGCCAGCCAGCCAGCCAGCCAGCCAGCCAGCCAGCCAGCCAGCCAGCTAGCTAGCTCTGGGTCCGTCTTGTTGTCACTGTGGCTGCGCTCAGACCGAGTGAGCTACGGTCAAGCGGGGCATCTCGTTGAACTCGGCACGGCCTGGAGATAATAGTAATGCCATTGCAGGCTTTGTGTGTCTTTAAGCACCGTATTTTTTCACTCCATCCCTGCTGTGTGTGTGTGTGAGAGCTTTTCTTTGACATCTGTTGGGAGAAATGACTGATTTACAGTTCACGAGGGTTGTCTAATCACATATATGAAGTTTTGAAAAGTTCTGACCTTTTACCCCTTCAAAACAGCATCTATGACACCATCTTAAGGCACTTCTGGTTGTCACAGTAAACACATATCTTGAATGGAGTATGCTGTTACAGAATCCTGAGTTTTAAGTCTGTATATTAAAAATTGACTGATCTACACAGGTTTGAATGCAGTGATTGTCACAATTGCAGGCTATGTAAATCAAAACTTAATTCCTTCATGAGTGAGGGTCAATTTCACCTGCACGATTCATCAGTTTACGTTTTTGTACAAAAGGTCTTATAGAAATGTGTAAAACTATGCTTGACAGTTTATGACAAATAGTTAAACAATTTTGCATGTAATGGCTTATGCAAGGAACTAATGCCTAGATGTTTTGAGGGGTAAGACTATTCAACAGAGAACCATATACTATATTTTGATCAACATGACGTGAGCAATTGATAATGTGGAAAAAAGCTGACACTTGTACATTATCAATTGCAATTTGTTCAAAGGAATAAGAAATTGCTTTAATGATGTGCACAAGTGACTAGATGATTTGGAATTTGTACAAGTCGTATCAAGAATTGCACTTTTGATCTAAGAAATGCACCAAAGCGACTGAGGAAAACTGTAATCACTTTCCCAGTGGAATACAACCTAAAAGACAAGAAGCCATTCTTTACAAAACAGTATGAATACAAACAATGGCAGGGCTGATTGGTGATGGGGAGGGTATGGGCCATTAACAAAGCCATCACCTACAGAGAGATGAACCTGGAGAAGAGTCCCCTAAGCAAGCTGGTCATTGTGCTCTGTTCACAAACATAAACACACCCCACAGAGCCCCTGGACAACAGCACAATTAGACCCAACCAAATCATGAGAAAACAAAAAGATAATTACTTGACACATTGGAAAGAATTAACAAAAAAACAGAGAAAACTAGAATGCTATTTGGCCCTAAACAGAGAGTACACAGTGGCAGAATACCTGACCACTGTGACTGACCCAAACTTAAGGAAAGCTTTGACTATGTACAGACTCAGTGAGCATAAATGTCAAATGTGTGATTTCATGAACTGGTACATACAAGAAAACCAGGTTTTAAAGTTCTGTTCAATAGCCATCCCATCATTACAAAACATTTGAAAGGCTAAGTCTATCATCTCCTGAGAAGTGGTAACTATTCACATGAACTTTTCAAAGAGGTTTGGTGCCCCCTGGTGGCTGAACCCGAGATCAATGAGAGATCTTGTCAGAAACAATGACAGAGTCCCACTTCTCAGCTATCTTTATTTACATCAAACTAAACTAACTGCTATCTTGAAATGTTGAAAACGTGTTTTTAAATAGCTCAGGCTGATACCCTACCTGAGCGAAAAACTGGCACTTTAAAGGAGTCTAATTTTGTCAAATGCAAAAATGATAAAAATTTCAACTCACAGGTACATTAATAGACCAAACACAAACATCTGTCATCTCGAAATGTCCTAAAAAGGTTCTAAACGGGCCCCCTGGGTCTACACCTGGAGAGCAGATGGGCACATCTGCACCAGAGCTGAAATTTCAACTGGAGAGCAGATACTTCAACTCGACAGAGGTCAGAGTGAGGCTCTTCTCCCTGACCTGGTGGTTCTAATGACCTGGTGGTTATAATGACCTGGTGGTAATAATAAGAGGAGGATGTTACAGTAAAAGAAGAGGAGGATACTGTTTTTGGAGTGAAGGAGACGGGAGAGATAACTGTCACATTGAAGTTGGAGAAGGAAGAACAAGAACAGGAGGAGGAGACAGGCGATCTGATTAAGACCAGTAAGTACTGTCTTAAAAACAGGAGCACAAACTATTGATAAACTGATGCGTGGTTTTAAAGCAGCGTTCTACTGAATGTTGATGCTTGAATGTGTTATTATTTAATGGAGGAATTGATAACTACACTGTAAGATGTGTAAACCACCAAAGAGCGGGTCACCAACAAAACCTTAACAATGGATTAGCAAATTCACAACTTTAATGTCTCACAGAATGGACTTGCTCTTATCATGACTCAAATTACATTGTATTACACTGGAGAGTGATTCCATGCCAACGTGGCCCGAAAATATTTTTCGTATCTCAGAATATAATGTTTGGCAATTCTCTCATAGAAACCTCATTGGAGGAAGTATGTTCGATATGTTTTTTTACATTTGTAACACAAACCATGTTTGAGAAAACCATGATAAAAGTGGCCTTTTTAGGAACTTTTTAGACCTATACATGCCTCCTGTCAGACCCCATGACCTCTGAACCCTACATGATACAGACAACATCTAGTCATTATACTGTCAGACCCCATGACCTCTGAACCCTACATGATACAGACAACATCTTGCTGTCATTATACTCCTTATAGTGTGCTCTAATATATATAGTCTAGATTATCTTGGAGTCATTATACTCCTTATATTGTGCTCTAATATATATAGTCTAGATTATCTTGGAGTCATTATACTCCTTATATTGTGCTCTAATATATAGAGTCTAGATTATCTTGGAGTCATTATACTCCTTATATTGTGCTCTAATATATAGAGTCTAGATTCTGAGATCTATTTTTATATATTCATTTTTGACAATCTCAAAAGTAGCCTTTCTGATCCAGCTCATTTTTAGACATATATCATTTGTAACGATATAGCATCCTCTTCAAACAATTCACATGGATTCTTGGTACTTTTTAATGATTTATAAATTTTATAAATTGAAATGGAAAACTTGTATTTTTTTACATCTTTTACTGAGGTCTCAGTTTAATACGTTCTGGATGTAGCCTAGCCCTGTTGTAGATATAGAGGATGTAGCCTAGCCCTGTTGTAGATATAGAGGATGTAGCCTAGCCCTGTTGTAGATATAGAGGATGTAGCCCTGTTGTAGATATAGAGGATGTAGCCTAGCCCTGTTGTAGATATAGAGGATGTAGCCTAGCCCTGTTGTAGATATAGAGGATGTAGCCCTGTTGTAGATATAGAGGATGTAGCCCTGTTGTAGATATAGAGGATGTAGCCTAGCCCTGTTGTAGATATAGAGGATGTAGCCTAGCCCTGTTGTAGATATAGAGGATGTAGCCCTGTTGTAGATATAGAGGATGTAGCCCTGTTGTAGATATAGAGGATGTAGCCTAGCCCTGTTGTAGATATAGAGGATGTAGCCTAGCCCTGTTGTAGATATAGAGGATGTAGCCCTGTTGTAGATATAGAGGATGTAGCCTAGCCCTGTTGTAGATATAGAGGATGTAGCCCTGTTGTAGATATAGAGGATGTAGCCTAGCCCTGTTGTAGATATAGAGGATGTAGCCCTGTTGTAGATATAGAGGATGTAGCCCTGTTGTAGATATAGAGGATGTAGCCTAGCCCTGTTGTAGATATAGAGGATGTAGCCCTGTTGTAGATATAGAGGATGTAGCCTAGCCCTGTTGTAGATATAGAGGATGTAGCCCTGTTGTAGATATAGAGGATGTAGCCTAGCCCTGTTGTAGATATAGAGGATGTAGCCCTGTTGTAGATATAGAGGATGTAGCCTAGCCCTGTGTCCATAGAGTATCCATAGTGTGTCCATAGATGTTTGCCCATGGAAGAAGTGGTCAGAAAATGACTTTTTGGACCTGAATGGCAAAACATTCAGGAGATGTGGGGGCGGCAGGTAGCGGCAGGTAGCCTAGTGGTTAGAGCATTGGACTAGTAACCAAAAGATTGCAAGATCGAATCCTCGAGCTGACAAGGTGAAAATCTGTCGTTCTGCGCCTGAACAAGGCAGTTAACCCACTGTTCCCCGGGTAGGCCTTCATTAAAAATAAGAATTTGTTCTGACTTGCCTAGTTAAATAAAGGTAACATTTTTTTTTAAATGTTCAAAGTTGACCCGTTTTCTATTCCCCACCATACCATGAGACATCCATGTTTTAATCACTGGAATAGACAAACGGTTGAGTTTGATATCATTGAAAAACAAAAAGGGTTGTTAAACAGTTTTATAATCCCCCCCCTCCCCAATTTTTTTAAAAATTATTATATTTTTAACCTTTTAACATCAATTATCTAAAAGCAAACTCCTTGTTTGAACATGTTGTAGTTTAGACCCTACTTTACATCATCTGAGGTTTTGGGGTCTCGCCTGCCATCGGTTGAATAAAGGGTGGGTGTCATTTCAATTATACACATAGAATTCATAGAATGGACCCTTCAGACCAGTGGTGGAAAAAGTACCCAACTGTCAAACTGGAGTAAAAGTAAAGATTCCTTCATAGAAAATGACTACTGGAGTGAAAGTAAAGATACCTTAATAGAAAATGACTACTTGAGTAAAAGTAAAGATACCTTAATAGAAAATGACTACTTGAGTGAAAGTAAAGATTCCTTCATAGAAAATGACTACTTGAGTAAAAGTAAAGATTCCTTCATAGAAAATGACTACTTGAGTAAAAGTAAAGATACCTTAATAGAAAATGACTACTTGAGTGAAAGTAAAGATTCCTTCATAGAAAATGACTACTGGAGTGAAAGTAAAGATACCTTAATAGAAAATGACTACTTGAGTAAAAGTAAAGATACTTTAATAGAAAATGACTACTTGAGTAAAAGTAAAGATTCCTTAATAGAAAATGACTCAAGTAAAAGTAAAGATACCTTAATAGAAAATGACTACTTGAGTAAAAGTAAAGATACTTTAATAGAAAATGACTACTTGAGTAAAAGTAAAGATTCCTTAATAGAAAATGACTCGAGTAAAAGTAAAGATTACTTCATAGAAAATGACTACTTGAGTAAAAGTAAAGATACCTTAATAGAAAATGACTCAAGTGAAAGTAAAGATACTTTAATAGAAAATGACTCAAGTGAAAGTCACAGTAAAATACTACTCGAGTAAAAGTCTAAAAGTATTTAGTTTTAAATGTACTTAAGTATCAAATGTAAATGTAATTCCTAAAATATACTTTTAAGTATAAAAGTAAAAGTATAAATCATTTCACATTCCTTATATTAAGCATACCTGACTGCACCATTTTCTTGTTTTGTTATTTTACGGATAGCCAGGGGCACTCCAACACTCAGGCGTCGTTTACAAACAATGTATTTGTCAGATCAGATGCAGTAAGGATGATCAGGGATGTTCTCTTGATAAGTGTGTGAATTGGACCATTTTGCTGTCCTGCTAAGCATTCAAAATGTAACGAGTACTTTTGGATGTCAAGGAAAAGTACTTAGGTAGTACTTTAAAGTATTTTTACTTAAGTACTTTGCACCTCTGCTTCAGACCACTGCAGTACATCTGTGATAAGGTGCGTCTCGGTGAGAGGTGTAGGAGTCAGGCGCAGGAGAGCAGGGATATCTGAGAAGCGTGTTTAATCATATAGTCCACCAATACAAAAATGGCACAGACGAAAATCCAAAAAACTACGCTCTCGATATTCAGAAACTCGTGCAAACGCACGGAGGAACAAACACAGTTCCGACACTTTACATACACGTGCGTAATAGTGAAAACAACAAACATCACATATAATCGAGCGCAAATACACACAAGCTTAATCCCGCACGAACTAAGGCAGGCAACAGGTGCCCTATATACACACAGAAATAAACGCAAATGAAACCAGGTGTGAAAAGGATCACAGACAAAACAAACAGAAAAGGAAAAAGGGACCCGTTGGCGGCTAGTAAACCGGCGACACCGACCGCCGAGCACCGCCCGAACAGGGAGAGGAGTTACCTTCGGTAGAAGTCGTGACAACATCATTGAAATTGTAATGAAATTTACATTTTAACTTCTAATTACTTCCACAAAGATGGCCGCCGGTCCGTCCAACCGTTGAATGTCAACTTGAATGGACCTCTCTATTCTGTTTAATTTTTATGATTTCCAACAGGTTTCTTATGGAGGGTTGACAGTATAATTTAAAACAACTGATATTCCCATTCAAGTTCAACATTCTCTGATGTGTGGACCTCCAACCATCTTTGTGGTTCAACTTGGAGGTCGAAATGTAAATTTTATGACCATTTAGTACATTTTTCGACCAAAACATGACACCCATGAGAACAATATTAGATTTGGAGCTCTACATCATTTTTTTTTTTTTTTAAATCTCACCAAGTTTACGTTTAATGGTGTAATGTTGTGAAAACTGACCTTGTGTTATTGAGGAATGTAGGGGGGGGGGGGATCTAGTCTAGATTAAACCTCATAGGAAGACAGTTTTATCATGTGGAGGTTTCATTCAGGCCTCTGTTTAACTAAATAATATGTTTGTCTTTGGCAGGAGAAAGACCAGACTCTCCCTCTGACAGCAGGAAGAGTCCTTCAGGGGAACCAGACCCAGAGATGCCCAAACCAGCCAAAGGACATCACTGCTCCCACTGCGGAAAGAGTTTTACTAAGTTACGAAACCTAAAAGAGCATGAGAGGACACACACAGGAGAAAAGCCTTTCCAATGTTTCCAGTGTGGAAACAGTTTTAGTCAGTTAGGGAGCCTGAAAATACATAAGAGAATACACTCTGGAGAGAAGCCTTACCGCTGCTCCCACTGTGGAATTACTTTTACCTGGTTAGGAAGCCTGAAGTCACATGAGAGAATACACACAGGAGAAAAGTCCTACCACTGTTCCCACTGTGGAAAGAGTTTTAGGTGGTTAGAAGGCCTGACAAAGCATGAGAGGACACACACAGGAGAAAAGCCCTACCAATGCTCCCACTGTGGAAAGAGTTTTACTCAGTTGGGGAACCTGAAATCACATCAGAGGATACGTACACAGGAGGAGACAACATACCACTGCTCTCATTGTGAAAAGACATTTTCCCAGTCAGAGGACCTGAAATCACATGAGAGAATAGAGAGGCTGTGTTCTGACTTATGTTTTTGACTGAGAATTAGTGTTTTTGTTCATGCCAAATGAAATCGTATTGTTTATATGAAATCATTAAAAAAAAACTTTACTTTTGCTTTTGTTTTTTATCTGGAGACCTGATCATGTCTAAAATCAGATAAAATATTTTAAAATATGTATATTATTTTTCTTATGAGCCTCGATTGATTGGATGCAAAATGTCAACCCTATGATGTTGTTCATTATATTATTTGCAAAATGTAAATTATTATATAAGTAAGTAGCCTTCTAGAACAGCTCATAGAAACAGGAGCCTTGTCTTGTATGATCCAGAACGTCTGTCTGACATTGTGAGAGTAATAAGGAAAATATTTTTAGTTTTCATTGTATTTCCATATCTTGACAGGCTATATATAATTTGACCACATCAATGCATTTCTAACGATTACAATCTGTATAAAGTCCAGTAATTTGTTACATTAGAGGCACGTGTGAAAGGTAATCCATTCTGTAAATACTGTTAAAAGACTAAGAGATAATACATTTTGAAATGGAAGGAGAGATGTCTGATCTGCTCTGTTGGAACATTTTGCCACACTGCCATAGACGCCATCACACAACAGGTTGAAGTCAAAGAGGGGTTTCTTTGACATGATGTCATCAATGGGTTCCCAAATATGAGCAGAAGATGCTGCTGAATGTGTGGCCATGACTCACGACTCATTCAGTTCTGCAGAACAGCAGTGTGTTGCCTATACCCTTACAGGAGGAAGCTGTTGAGGGTGGATGGCTTATTGGGGAGTGTTGTCTACTCATTCAACGTATATTTACCTTCTTGCTAAAGCAACTTGAGTTATAATAGTCCTCTCTCTGTGTTCTTATTGGTTAATCTCTCTGTGTTCTTATTGGTTAATCTCTCTGTGTTCTTATTGGTTAATCTCTCTGTGTTCTTATTGGTTAATCTCTCTGTGTTCTTATTGGTTAATCTCTCTGTGTTCTTATTGGTTAATCTCTCTGTGTTCTTATTGGTTAATCTCGCTGTGTTCTTAAGCCACAACGGAGACAAATTAAAGCTGTACTCAAGTTGTACTCAAACTTTGACACGAGCACCTCTATTTCAGTCTCTGAAAAGTTTTATTTTTTCATCGCTTTTTTTGTTGTTGATTGTGTCATATTTCATGGTACGGTGTTGTATATTTCCCCCGTGGGCTTTATCAAAGGGATGATTTTGACCATATATGGTTAATTAGGGGCATTTCGAAATGCAAATAGCCAAGGTGGTGCAGTAGCACTGAAGCTCAGAACAATTTGTATTTTATTAATGGTTATCTCCTACCAGTGTGCTGTGACACTCGTAGGGTTGTTTGACAAATCACACCTTTTCTATGCCTACAAACATTCTAAATTCCATTCGAAAGTAGTATTTGGAATATATATATATATATATAATATAATAGTTTCTACACAATATTGATACATGAGGCTCCAGGACTCTTCGCTGGCCACTCCAGAACAGAACACTCCAGAACAGAACACTCCAGAACAGAACACTCCAGATTTGATTTGAGTTTAGGGTTGTTGTCCTGCTGGAAGACCTACAACCTTCAACAGAGACACAGACGTCAATTCAATGTCTAGCAACTGGAACGAGCTGCAGAAAACAGTAAAACTGGACAGTTTTATATCTTCATTCAAAGACTCAATCATGGACACTCTTACTGACAGTTGAGGCTGCTTCGTGTGATGTATTGCTATCTCTACCTTTGTGCTGTTGTCTGTGCCCAATAATGTTTGTACCATGTTTTGTGCTGCTACCATGTTGTGCTGCTGCCATGTTGTGTTGTCATGTGTTGCTGCCTTGCTATGTTGTTGTCTTAGGTCTCTTTATGTAGTGTGGTGTCTCTCTTGTCGTGATGTGTGTTTTATCCTATATTTTTATTCATTTTTAATCCTAGTCCCCGTCCCCGCAGGAGGGCTTTTGCCTTCTGGTGGGCCTTCATTGTAAATAAGAATTTGTTCTTAACTGACTTGCCTAGTTAAATAAAGGTTAAAAAACACACTCTATTATGCATGGGAATAATGCTGGTGTTTTTAATGTCCAACATGCTGGTGTTTTTAATGTGCAGCACAACATGACAACAACATGACAGCAGCACAACATGACAACAACATGGTAGAAGCACAACATGACAACAACATGACAACAACATGACAACAACATGGTAGCAACACAACATGACAACAACATGGCAACAACATGGTAGCAGCACAACATGACAACAACATGACAGCAGCACAACATGACAACAACATGGTAGCGACACAACATGACAACAACATGGTAGCAACACAACATGACAACAACATGGCAGCAACACAACATGACAACAACATGACAACAACATGGCAACAACATGGTAGAAGCACAACATGACAACAACATGACAACAACATGGTAGCAGCACAACATGACAACAACATGGCAACAACATGGTAGCAGCACAACATGACAACAACATGACAACAACATGGTAGCAGCACAACATGACAACATGGCAACAACATGACAACAACATGGTAGCAGCACAACATGACAACAACATGGTAGCAGCACAACATGACAACAACATGGCAGCAGCACAACATGACAACAACATGGCAACAACATGGTAGCAGCACAACATGACAACAACATGACAACAACATGGTAGCAGCACAACATGACAACAACATGGTAGCAGCACAACATGACAACAACATGGTAGCAACACAACATGACAACAACATGGCAGCAGCACAACATGACAACAACATGACAACAACATGGTAGCAGCACAACATGACAACAACATGGTAGCAGCACAACATGACAACAACATGGTAGCAGCACAACATGACAACAACATGGTAGAAGCACAACATGACAACAACATGACAACAACATGGTAGCAACACAACATGACAACAACATGGTAGCAACACAACATGACAACATGGCAACATCACAACATGGTAGCAGCACAACATGACAACAACATGACAACAACATGGCAGCAGCACAACATGACAACAACATGGTAGCAGCACAACATGACAACAACATGACAACAACATGGCAGCAGCACAACATGACAACAACATGGTAGCAGCACAACATGACAACAACATGGCAGCAGCACAACATGACAACAGCACAACATGACAACAGCACAACATGACAACAACACAACATGACAACAGCACAACATGGTAGCAGCACAACATGACAACAACATGACAACAACATGGTAGCAGCACAACATGACAACAACATGGTAGCAGCACAACATGACAACAACATGGTAGCAACACAACATGACAACAACATGACAACAACATGGTAGCAGCACAACATGACAACAACATGGTAGCAACACAACATGACAACAACATGGCAACAACATGGTAGCAGCACAACATGACAACAACATGACAACAACATGACAACAACATGGTAGCAGCACAACATGACAACAACATGGTAGCAGCACAACATGACAACAACATGGCAACAACATGGTAGCAACACAACATGACAACAACATGACAACAACATAGTAGCAGCACAACATGACAACAACATGGTAGCAGCACAACATGACAACAACATGGTAGCAGCACAACATGACAACAGCACAACATGACAACAGCACAACATGACAACAACACAACATGACAACAGCACAACATGGTAGCAGCACAACATGACAACAACATGACAACAACATGGTAGCAGCACAACATGACAACAACATGGTAGCAGCACAACATGACAACAACATGGTAGCAACACAACATGACAACAACATGACAACAACATGGTAGCAGCACAACATGACAACAACATGGTAGCAACACAACATGACAACAACATGGCAACAACATGGTAGCAGCACAACATGACAACAACATGACAACAACATGACAACAACATGGTAGCAGCACAACATGACAACAACATGGTAGCAGCACAACATGACAACAACATGGCAACAACATGGTAGCAACACAACATGACAACAACATGACAACAACATAGTAGCAGCACAACATGACAACAACATGGTAGCAGCACAACATGATAACAACATGGTAGCAGCACAACATGGCAACAACATGGTAGCAACACAACATGACAACAACATGGCAACAACATGGTAGCAGCACAACATGACAACAACATGGTAGCAACACAACATGACAACAACATGACAACAACATGGTAGCAGCACAACATGACAACAACATGGTAGCAACACAACATGACAACAACATGGCAACAACATGGTAGCAGCACAACATGACAACAACATGACAACAACATGGTAGCAACACAACATGACAACAACATGGTAGCAGCACAACATGACAACAACATGGTAGCAACACAACATGACAACAACATGGTAGCAGCACAACATGACAACAACATGGTAGCAGCACAACATGACAACAACATGGCAACAACATGGTAGCAACACAACATGACAACAACATGACAACAACATAGTAGCAGCACAACATGACAACAACATGGTAGCAGCACAACATGATAACAACATGGTAGCAGCACAACATGGCAACAACATGGTAGCAACACAACATGACAACAACATGGCAACAACATGGTAGCAGCACAACATGACAACAACATGACAACAACATGGTAGCAACACAACATGACAACAACATGACAACAACATGGTAGCAGCACAACATGACAACAACATGACAACAACATGGTAGCAACACAACATGACAACAACATGACAACAACATGGTAGCAGCACAACATGACAACAACATGACAACAACATGGTAGCAGCACAACATGACAACAACATGACAACAACATGGTAGCAGCACAACATGATAACAACATGGTAGCAGCACAACATGACAACAACATGGTAGCAGCACAACATGACAACAACATGACAACAACATGGTAGCAGCACAACATGACAACAACATGACAACAACATGGTAGCAGCACAACATGACAACAACATGACAACAACATGGTAGCAACACAACATGACAACAACATGGTAGAAGCACAACATGACAACAACATGGTAGCAGCACAACATGACAACAACATGGTAGCAGCACAACATGACAACAACATGGTAGCAGCACAACATGACAACAACATGACAACAACATGGTAGCAACACAACATGACAACAACATGACAACAACATGGTAGCAGCACAAAGCATTGTACAAACATTATTGGCCACAGACAACAGCACAAAGAGGAAGAAGGTAGAGACAACAATACATCAGGCAAAGCAGCCACAACTGACAACTGACATTATATTGTCAGGATTGGAGTTAAATCCTTAACTAGGTATTAATTTATTAAAATGTTATTAATTAAGCAGACTCATATCAAACCAACAACCCTGGCGTTGCGTGCGCCATGCTTTACCAACTGAGCTACACGGAACTATTATATCATTATATATTCATAATGTACATATTCACATGTAGCTACAGGTCTGCATAGACGAAAGTATTGGCTGTAAGAAGTCAGACAAAACATATTTGCTCATCTTTAATTTAATAAACAATGTAGTGAATATTTTTCTAAACTGCGTTACTCATTCCAGTCAGCTGACGGCGATATGCGTCTTCAGATGGTGACGTCATATCTAGTGGCCTACACGACACCGGAAGCTGTTTCAACAACACGGATGCTGACTCATTCAACCACCTCCGTAGCCTGGTATCCAACATACAACCGAAAACATTGAAGCTCTTTGGACCATTATTGATCTCGGTGTTTTTAACACAATCCTCTTTACGTATCTACTATTTAACTTAAGCGTAACTTGTTTGCTCAATTTACACATTTGTTGATTATACTGAACCTAAGCTAATCGTCAATGCTAGCTAGCCCACCATGAGCTCTCCAAGCTACTCTCCTCCTGCTAAAGAAGAGGTCTGCTGGACGGAGAAAGAGGGTCTGTGGCTGAACGTTGTCGTGGAAGAAGAGGGGGAAGAGGAGGATGTTTCCGTAAAAGGAGAGGAAGATGCTTTCAGAATGAAAGAGGAGGAAGAGGAGGCTATCAATATCACGTTTAAAGAAGAGGAAGAACCTTTTGGAGTGGGAGAGGAGGCTATCTCAATAAAAGAGGAGGAGGAAGACGTTTGGAAAGATGAAGAGGGAGAGGAAGAGGAGACTGAAGATCTGATTAACACCAGTGAGTACTGTCTTAAAAACACAGCCAGAAACTCTGCAGTTGTTGAACTAATGTGTGGTTTTAAAGCCAACGGGGCATTGCACTAAAATGTGCTCCTCACCAGAACCCCAAATATAAGCTCGTAAAGCTCCGTTGTGTGTAAACAATGCAAATGTAAACAAACACTGTATTTGACTCAAAACGTATTTAAAACGATCATTTTGATCTCATGGTCGGTCCTTGCATCCACAGCTCTGTCTATGAATTAGAGTTGTTCCATTCCTTCAAGCCCTCAGCTACTCTCCCCTATCTGTTCATTAGGACAGTGGAGACTGAATTAGTTGTTCCATTCCTTCAAGCCCTCCGCTACTCTCCCCTATCTGTTCATTAGGACAGTGGAGACTGAATTAGAGTTGTTCCATTCCTTCAAGCCCTCCGCTACTCTCCCCTATCTGTTCATTAGGACAGTGGAGACTGAATTAGAGTTGTTCCATTCCTTCAAGCCCTCCGCTACTCTCCCCTATCTGTTCATGAGGACAGTGGAGATATAAAACGTTTAAGTACCAAATCAAGTGTTATTGGTCACATACACATGGTTAGCAGACGTTAATGAAATGACATTTTATTTCTTCGGCCTCCTGAGGTTGAAGAGACGCTGTTGCACCTTCTTCACTACACTGTCTGACCATTTCAGTTTGTCTGTGATGTGTACGCCGAGGAACTGAAAAGTTTCCGCCTTCTCCTCTACCCTCGGCTACACTCCCCTATCTTTTTATTAGGACACTGAAGCGTTTAATGACCAATAACAGGGGAGGTTCACATTTTTTAGAGGTATGAGGGTTATGGCTCTACCTTTCTCACTCATTATTATTCATGATTTTTACTAATCGTGTTAGCATCCACATTAATATACAAGTGTTCAGAAACATATTCTATTCTTGTGTGACTCGTATGACACGATACATTATTTACCGTTCATTTCTGTTGGGTACAACATCATCTGAAACGCAACCAAAACAAACTGCAAATGCATCCAACATGTTTGTAGAGTCACAAGCTTGATATAGTTATTATGTTATAGGAATGTGAGACCAAATACTAAACTTATGACTACTTCAATACACATATAAGTGAATTTTGGCCAAATACTTATGACGTATTCAAATGTGAGAGACTAGATACATGAAGTCATTTTATTTCTAAATGGTAGAACAGATACCCTGAAAATACCCTCAAATAAAAGGTGACGTTCTGTGCTGTCTCATATGAAGCATTTGATCTCATATCTAAAATTCTGGAGTATAGAGTCACATTAAACTGTTATCTTCCCTGTCTGAGTAAATACATAGGGGAGTATATATCGTTTATTTAAGCAATTAGGCCCGTATACCACAGGTATGTCAAAACTTTTATTTTTACTGCTCTAATTACCTTGGTAACCTGTTTATAATAGCAATAAGGCACCCCGGGGGTTTGTGGTATATGGCCAATATACCACGGCTAAGGGCTGTTCTTAGGCACAGTCCAACTCCCATATTACCTGACCTCTTTACTAACCTGTAAGAGTAGGAGTTACCCTACCCAATCACAGGGATGGATAACTGTAAATTCCAACTGCTGCTACAGACGTAGGAAAAACAGCTGAGGCATTCCATGTCATTTCAGCAACTGATCTCTGAGGAAAATGAAGCTAATTGATTAGCCCTTTTGATTTATAAGGATTCACATAATATTCTATAAATATAGTGTCCAACATCCAATTAGGACCAAACTTCTTCCTACCTTTTGAGTAGACATTAGGAATCCAACAACCAGTATATATTTTTTAATAGACAGCTACTATCTATCTACTTAAATTTGGAATTAAAAGGTCCCACGGTTGCGTCAAGTGTTTTTTGGAGAGACAGAAAGGAGAGGGGGACCCTTGTCCTCCATTACTACTGTACTGCTAATATTCACAAGATAACCTTTTGGGTTTTTACATTAAAAAATAAATATATATATATTTCAGACAATGACGGCCTAGGAACATTCATAGAGGAGGAAGGACCGGTGTGTTCCTTTATGGAAAAGAACTCATGTCAAACACCATCCCTGGTCTCCTTAGTCTGTGCTCCACTACCATCCCTGGTCTCCTTAGTCTGTGCTCCACTACCATCCCTGGTCTCCTTAGTCTGTGCTCCACTACCATCCCTGCTCTCCTTAGTCTGTGCTCCACTACCATCCCTGGTCTCCTTAGTCTGTGCTCCACTACCATCCCTGGTCTCCTTAGTCTGTGCCCCTCCATCCCTGGTCTCCTTAGTCTGTGCCCCTTCCACCCCTCGTCTCCTTAGTCTGTCCCCCTACCATTGAGTAAACAATACCACTCAATCAACCCTATTGTGAAAAGTTCACTCAGGTCTCAGTTTAGGATCCACGTCAGACACAGACAAGCTATCTCATCCATGCCTTTTATTTCCAACCCACTCTTCACGCCCTTCCTCATAGACACAGCCTTCCAGCTATGTTTTCAGAAAGGACTGAAGAGTGGAAAATACCTTTTCCATGAAAGTATATTTACCTCCTTTGAACATCTAGTTAGAGAGCACAGTATACCCCAGACACACTTCTTCAGGTACCAACAGATTCATAGTATACCCCAGACACACTTCTTCAGGTACCAACAGATTCACAGTATACCCCAGACACACTTCTTCAGGTACCAACAGATTCATAGTATACCCCAGACACACTTCTTCAGGTACCAACAGATTCATAGTATACCCCAGACACACTTCTTCAGGTACCAACAGATTCACAGTATACACCAGACACACTTCTTAATGTACCAACAGATTCACAGTATACCCCAGAAACACTTCTTCAGGTAGACACGGGTTACTACAGTTTAAAGTATTTCATGGCCTACACATTTGCAGGAATAGACTTGTTCCATTCTGTTACTCTACTGGTCATGTCTGACACTAGTTCCATTCTACTACTCTACTGGTCATGTCTGACACTAGTTCCATTCTGTTCCTCTACTGGTCATGTCTGACACTAGTTCCATTCTGCTACTCTACTGGTCATGTCTGACACTAGTTCCATTCTACTACTCTACTGGTCATGTCTGACACTAGTTCCATTCTACTACTCTACTGGTCATGTCTGACACTAGTTCCATTCTGTTACTCTACTGGTCATGTCTGACACTAGTTCCATTCTACTACTCTACTGGTCATGTCTGACACTAGTTCCATTCTGTTACTCTACTGGTCATGTCTGACACTAGTTCCATTCTGTTACTCTACTGGTCATGTCTGACACTAGTTCCATTCTGTTACTCTACTGGTCATGTCTGACACTAGTTCCATTCTGTTACTCTACTGGTCATGTCTGACACTAGTTCCATTCTGTTACTCTACTGGTCATGTCTGACACTAGTTCCATTCTGTTACTCTACTGGTCATGTCTGACACTAGTTCCATTCTGTTACTCTACTGGTCATGTCTGACACTAGTTCCATTCTACTACTCTACTGGTCATGTCTGACACTAGTTCCATTCTACTACTCTACTGGTCATGTCTGACACTAGTTCCATTCTGTTACTCTACTGGTCATGTCTGACACTAGTTCCATTCTGTTACTCTACTGGTCATGTCTGACACTAGTTCCATTCTACTACTCTACTGGTCATGTCTGACACTAGTTCCATTCTGTTACTCTACTGGTCATGTCTGACACTAGTTCCATTCTACTACTCTACTGGTCATGTCTGACACTAGTTCCATTCTACTACTCTACTGGTCATGTCTGACACTAGTTCCATTCTGTTACTCTACTGGTCATGTCTGACACTAGTTCCATTCTACTACTCTACTGGTCATGTCTGACACTAGTTCCATTCTACTACTCTACTGGTCATGTCTGACACTAGTTCCATTCTACTACTCTACTGGTCATGTCTGACACTAGTTCCATTCTACTACTGTACTGGTCATGTCTGACACTAGTTCCATTCTGTTACTCTACTGGTCATGTCTGACACTAGTTCCATTCTGTTACTCTACTGGTCATGTCTGACACTAGTTCCATTCTGTTACTCTACTGGTCATGTCTGACACTAGTTCCATTCTACTACTCTACTGGTCATGTCTGACACTAGTTCCATTCTACTACTCTACTGGTCATGTCTGACACTAGTTCCATTCTGTTCCTCTACTGGTCATGTCTGACACTAGTTCCATTCTGTTACTCTACTGGTCATGTCTGACACTAGTTCCATTCTACTACTCTACTGGTCATGTCTGACACTAGTTCCATTCTGTTACTCTACTGGTCATGTCTGACACTAGTTCCATTCTACTACTCTACTGGTCATGTCTGACACTAGTTCCATTCTGTTCCTCTACTGGTCATGTCTGACACTAGTTCCATTCTACTACTCTACTGGTCATGTCTGACACTAGTTCCATTCTGTTACTCTACTGGTCATGTCTGACACTAGTTCCATTCTACTACTCTACTGGTCATGTCTGACACTAGTTCCATTCTACTACTCTACTGGTCATGTCTGATAGTAGTTCCATTCTGTTACTCTACTGGTCATGTCTGACACTAGTTCCATTCTGCTACTCTACTGGTCATGTCTGACACTAGTTCCATTCTGTTACTCTACTGGTCATGTCTGACACTAGTTCCATTCTACTACTCTACTGGTCATGTCTGACACTAGTTCCATTCTACTACTCTACTGGTCATGTCTGACACTAGTTCCATTCTGTTCCTCTACTGGTCATGTCTGACACTAGTTCCATTCTGTTACTCTACTGGTCATGTCTGATACTAGTTCCATTCTGTTACTCTACTGGTCATGTCTGACACTAGTTCCATTCTGTTACTCTACTGGTCATGTCTGACACTAGTTCCATTCTGCTACTCTACTGGTCATGTCTGACACTAGTTCCATTCTGTTACTCTACTGGTCATGTCTGATACTAGTTCCATTCTGTTACTCTACTGGTCATGTCTGACACTAGTTCCATTCTGTTACTCTACTGGTCATGTCTGACACTAGTTCCATTCTGCTACTCTACTGGTCATGTCTGACACTAGTTCCATTCTGTTACTCTACTGGTCATGTCTGACACTAGTTCCATTCTGTTCCTCTACTGGTCATGTCTGACACTAGTTCCATTCTGTTACTCTACTGGTCATGTCTGACACTAGTTCCATTCTGCTACTCTACTGGTCATGTCTGACACTAGTTCCATTCTGTTACTCTACTGGTCATGTCTGACACTAGTTCCATTCTGTTCCTCTACTGGTCATGTCTGACACTAGTTCCATTCTGTTCCTCTACTGGTCATGTCTGACACTAGTTCCATTCTGTTCCTCTACTGGTCATGTCTGACACTAGTTCCATTCTACTACTCTACTGGTCATGTCTGACACTAGTTCCATTCTGTACCTCTACTGGTCATGTCTGACACTAGTTCCATTCTGTTAGTCTACTGGTCATGTCTGACACTAGTTCCATTCTGCTACTCTACTGGTCATGTCTGACACTAGTTCCATTCTGTTACTCTACTGGTCATATTTGACACTAGTTCCATTCTACTACTCTACTGGTCATGTCTGACACTAGTTCCATTCTACTACTCTACTGGTCATGTCTGACACTAGTTCCATTCTGTTCCTCTACTGGTCATGTCTGACACTAGTTCCATTCTACTACTCTACTGGTCATGTCTGACACTAGTTCCATTCTGTTCCTCTACTAGTCATGTCTGACACTAGTTCCATTCTGTTACTCTACTGGTCATGTCTGACACTAGTTCCATTCTGTTCCTCTACTGGTCATGTCTGACACTAGTTCCATTCTACTACTCCACTGGTCATGTCTGACACTAGTTCCATTCTACTACTCTACTGGTCATGTCTGACACTAGTTCCATTCTGTTCCTCTACTGGTCATGTCTGACACTAGTTCCATTCTGTTACTCTACTGGTCATGTCTGACACTAGTTCCATTCTGTTACTCTACTGGTCATGTCTGACATTAGTTCCATTCTGTTACTCTACTGGTCATGTCTGACACTAGTTCCATTCTGCTACTCTACTGGTCATGTCTGACACTAGTTCCATTCTGTTACTCTACTGGTCATGTCTGACACTAGTTCCATTCTGTTACTCTACTGGTCATGTCTGACATTAGTTCTATTCTACTACTCTACTGGTCATGTCTGACACTAGTTCCATTCTACTACTCTACTGGTCATGTCTGACACTAGTTCCATTCTACTACTCTACTGGTCATGCCTGACACTAGTTCCATTCTGTTACTCTACTGGTCATGTCTGACACTAGTTCCATTCTGTTCCTCTACTGGTCATGTCTGACACTAGTTCCATTCTACTACTCTACTGGTCATGTCTGACACTAGTTCCATTCTACTACTCTACTGGTCATGTCTGACACTAGTTCCATTCTACTACTCTACTGGTCATGTCTGACACTAGTTCCATTCTGTTACTCTACTGGTCATGTCTGACACTAGTTCCATTCTACTACTCTACTGGTCATGTCTGACACTAGTTCCATTCTGTTACTCTACTGGTCATGTCTGACACTAGTTCCATTCTACTACTCTACTGGTCATGTCTGACACTAGTTCCATTCTGTTACTCTACTGGTCATGTCTGACACTAGTTCCATTCTACTACTCTACTGGTCATGTCTGACACTAGTTCCATTCTGTTCCTCTACTGGTCATGTCTGACACTAGTTCCATTCTACTACTCTACTGGTCATGTCTGACACTAGTTCCATTCTGTACCTCTACTGGTCATGTCTGACACTAGTTCCATTCTGTTACTCTACTGGTCATGTCTGACACTAGTTCCATTCTACTACTCTACTGGTCATGTCTGACACTAGTTCCATTCTACTACTCTACTGGTCATGTCTGATAGTAGTTCCATTCTGTTACTCTGCTGGTCATGTCTGACACTAGTTCCATTCTGCTACTCTACTGGTCATGTCTGACACTAGTTCCATTCTGTTACTCTACTGGTCATGTCTGACACTAGTTCCATTCTACTACTCTACTGGTCATGTCTGACACTAGTTCCATTCTACTACTCTACTGGTCATGTCTGACACTAGTTCCATTCTGTTCCTCTACTGGTCATGTCTGACACTAGTTCCATTCTGTTACTCTACTGGTCATGTCTGATACTAGTTCCATTCTGTTACTCTACTGGTCATGTCTGACACTAGTTCCATTCTGTTACTCTACTGGTCATGTCTGACACTAGTTCCATTCTGCTACTCTACTGGTCATGTCTGACACTAGTTCCATTCTGTTACTCTACTGGTCATGTCTGACACTAGTTCCATTCTGTTCCTCTACTGGTCATGTCTGACACTAGTTCCATTCTGTTACTCTACTGTTCATGTCTGACACTAGTTCCATTCCACTACTCTACTGGTCATGTCTGACACTAGTTCCATTCTGTTACTCTACTGGTCATGTCTGACACTAGTTCCATTCTACTACTCTACTGGTCGTGTCTGACACTAGTTCCATTCTGTTCCTCTACTGGTCATGTCTGACACTAGTTCCATTCTGTTACTCTACTGGTCATGTCTGACACTAGTTCCATTCTGTTAGTCTACTGGTCATGTCTGACACTAGTTCCATTCTGTTACTCTGCTGGTCATGTCTGACACTAGTTCCATTCTGTTCCTCTACTGGTCATGTCTGATACTAGTTCCATTCTGTTACTCTACTGGTCATGTCTGACACTAGTTCCATTCTACTACTCTACTGGTCATGTCTGACACTAGTTCCATTCTACTACTCTACTGGTCATGTCTGACACTAGTTCCATTCTGTTCCTCTACTGGTCATGTCTGACACTAGTTCCATTCTGTTACTCTACTGGTCATGTCTGACACTAGTTCCATTCTGTTACTCTACTGGTCATGTCTGACACTAGTTCCATTCTGTTCCTCTACTGGTCATGTCTGACACTAGTTCCATTCTGTTACTCTACTGGTCATGTCTGACACTAGTTCCATTCTGTTCCTCTACTGGTCATGTCTGACACTAGTTCCATTCTACTACTCCACTGGTCATGTCTGACACTAGTTCCATTCTACTACTCTACTGGTCATGTCTGACACTAGTTCCATTCTGTTCCTCTACTGGTCATGTCTGACACTAGTTCCATTCTGTTACTCTACTGGTCATGTCTGACACTAGTTCCATTCTGTTACTCTACTGGTCATGTCTGACACTAGTTCCATTCTGTTCCTCTACTGGTCATGTCTGACACTATTTCCATTCTGTTCCTCTACTGGTCATGTCTGACACTAGTTCCATTCTACTACTCTACTGGTCATGTCTGACACTAGTTCCATTCTGTTACTCTACTGGTCATGTCTGACACTAGTTCCATTCTGTTACTCTACTGGTCATGTCTGACACTAGTTCCATTCTACTACTCTACTGGTCATGTCTGACACTAGTTCCATTCTACTACTCTACTGGTCATGTCTGACACTAGTTCCATTCTGTTACTCTACTGGTCATGTCTGACACTAGTTCCATTCTGTTACTCTACTGGTCATGTCTGACACTAGTTCCATTCTACTACTCTACTGGTCATGTCTGACACTAGTTCCATTCTGTTACTCTACTGGTCATGTCTGACACTAGTTCCATTCTACTACTCTACTGGTCATGTCTGACACTAGTTCCATTCTACTACTCTACTGGTCATGTCTGACACTAGTTCCATTCTGTTACTCTACTGGTCATGTCTGACACTAGTTCCATTCTACTACTCTACTGGTCATGTCTGACACTAGTTCCATTCTACTACTCTACTGGTCATGTCTGACACTAGTTCCATTCTACTACTCTACTGGTCATGTCTGACACTAGTTCCATTCTACTACTGTACTGGTCATGTCTGACACTAGTTCCATTCTGTTACTCTACTGGTCATGTCTGACACTAGTTCCATTCTGTTACTCTACTGGTCATGTCTGACACTAGTTCCATTCTGTTACTCTACTGGTCATGTCTGACACTAGTTCCATTCTACTACTCTACTGGTCATGTCTGACACTAGTTCCATTCTACTACTCTACTGGTCATGTCTGACACTAGTTCCATTCTGTTCCTCTACTGGTCATGTCTGACACTAGTTCCATTCTGTTACTCTACTGGTCATGTCTGACACTAGTTCCATTCTACTACTCTACTGGTCATGTCTGACACTAGTTCCATTCTGTTACTCTACTGGTCATGTCTGACACTAGTTCCATTCTACTACTCTACTGGTCATGTCTGACACTAGTTCCATTCTGTTCCTCTACTGGTCATGTCTGACACTAGTTCCATTCTACTACTCTACTGGTCATGTCTGACACTAGTTCCATTCTGTTACTCTACTGGTCATGTCTGACACTAGTTCCATTCTACTACTCTACTGGTCATGTCTGACACTAGTTCCATTCTACTACTCTACTGGTCATGTCTGATAGTAGTTCCATTCTGTTACTCTACTGGTCATGTCTGACACTAGTTCCATTCTGCTACTCTACTGGTCATGTCTGACACTAGTTCCATTCTGTTACTCTACTGGTCATGTCTGACACTAGTTCCATTCTACTACTCTACTGGTCATGTCTGACACTAGTTCCATTCTACTACTCTACTGGTCATGTCTGACACTAGTTCCATTCTGTTCCTCTACTGGTCATGTCTGACACTAGTTCCATTCTGTTACTCTACTGGTCATGTCTGATACTAGTTCCATTCTGTTACTCTACTGGTCATGTCTGACACTAGTTCCATTCTGTTACTCTACTGGTCATGTCTGACACTAGTTCCATTCTGCTACTCTACTGGTCATGTCTGACACTAGTTCCATTCTGTTACTCTACTGGTCATGTCTGATACTAGTTCCATTCTGTTACTCTACTGGTCATGTCTGACACTAGTTCCATTCTGTTACTCTACTGGTCATGTCTGACACTAGTTCCATTCTGCTACTCTACTGGTCATGTCTGACACTAGTTCCATTCTGTTACTCTACTGGTCATGTCTGACACTAGTTCCATTCTGTTCCTCTACTGGTCATGTCTGACACTAGTTCCATTCTGTTACTCTACTGGTCATGTCTGACACTAGTTCCATTCTGCTACTCTACTGGTCATGTCTGACACTAGTTCCATTCTGTTACTCTACTGGTCATGTCTGACACTAGTTCCATTCTGTTACTCTACTGGTCATGTCTGACACTAGTTCCATTCTGTTCCTCTACTGGTCATGTCTGACACTAGTTCCATTCTGTTCCTCTACTGGTCATGTCTGACACTAGTTCCATTCTACTACTCTACTGGTCATGTCTGACACTAGTTCCATTCTGTACCTCTACTGGTCATGTCTGACACTAGTTCCATTCTGTTAGTCTACTGGTCATGTCTGACACTAGTTCCATTCTGCTACTCTACTGGTCATGTCTGACACTAGTTCCATTCTGTTACTCTACTGGTCATATTTGACACTAGTTCCATTCTACTACTCTACTGGTCATGTCTGACACTAGTTCCATTCTACTACTCTACTGGTCATGTCTGACACTAGTTCCATTCTGTTCCTCTACTGGTCATGTCTGACACTAGTTCCATTCTACTACTCTACTGGTCATGTCTGACACTAGTTCCATTCTGTTCCTCTACTAGTCATGTCTGACACTAGTTCCATTCTGTTACTCTACTGGTCATGTCTGACACTAGTTCCATTCTGTTCCTCTACTGGTCATGTCTGACACTAGTTCCATTCTACTACTCACTGGTCATGTCTGACACTAGTTCCATTCTACTACTCTACTGGTCATGTCTGACACTAGTTCCATTCTGTTCCTCTACTGGTCATGTCTGACACTAGTTCCATTCTGTTACTCTACTGGTCATGTCTGACACTAGTTCCATTCTGTTACTCTACTGGTCATGTCTGACACTGAGTTCCATTCTGTTACTCTACTGGTCATGTCTGACACTAGTTCCATTCTGTTACTCTACTGGTCATGTCTGACACTAGTTCCATTCTGTTACTCTACTGGTCATGTCTGACACTAGTTCCATTCTGTTACTCTACTGGTCATGTCTGACATTAGTTCTATTCTACTACTCTACTGGTCATGTCTGACACTAGTTCCATTCTACTACTCTACTGGTCATGTCTGACACTAGTTCCATTCTACTACTCTACTGGTCATGTCTGACACTAGTTCCATTCTTACTCTACTGGTCATGTCTGACACTAGTTCCATTCTGTTACTCTACTGGTCATGTCTGACACTAGTTCCATTCTGTTCCTCTACTGGTCATGTCTGACACTAGTTCCATTCTACTACTCTACTGGTCATGTCTGACACTAGTTCCATTCTACTACTCTACTGGTCATGTCTGACACTAGTTCCATTCTACTACTCTACTGGTCATGTCTGACACTAGTTCCATTCTGTTACTCTACTGGTCATGTCTGACACTAGTTCCATTCTACTACTCTACTGGTCATGTCTGACACTAGTTCCATTCTGTTACTCTACTGGTCATGTCTGACACTAGTTCCATTCTACTACTCTACTGGTCATGTCTGACACTAGTTCCATTCTGTTACTCTACTGGTCATGTCTGACACTAGTTCCATTCTACTACTCTACTGGTCATGTCTGACACTAGTTCCATTCTGTTCCTCTACTGGTCATGTCTGACACTAGTTCCATTCTTACTCTACTGGTCATGTCTGACACTAGTTCCATTCTACTACTCTACTGGTCATGTCTGACACTAGTTCCATTCTGTACTCTACTGGTCATGTCTGACACTAGTTCCATTCTGTTACTCTACTGGTCATGTCTGACACTAGTTCCATTCTACTACTCTACTGGTCATGTCTGACACTAGTTCCATTCTACTACTCTACTGGTCATGTCTGATAGTAGTTCCATTCTGTTACTCTACTGGTCATGTCTGACACTAGTTCCATTCTGCTACTCTACTGGTCATGTCTGACACTAGTTCCATTCTGTTACTCTACTGGTCATGTCTGACACTAGTTCCATTCTACTACTCTACTGGTCATGTCTGACACTAGTTCCATTCTACTACTCTACTGGTCATGTCTGACACTAGTTCCATTCTGTTCCTCTACTGGTCATGTCTGACACTAGTTCCATTCTGTTACTCTACTGGTCATGTCTGATACTAGTTCCATTCTGTTACTCTACTGGTCATGTCTGACACTAGTTCCATTCTGTTACTCTACTGGTCATGTCTGACACTAGTTCCATTCTGCTACTCTACTGGTCATGTCTGACACTAGTTCCATTCTGTTACTCTACTGGTCATGTCTGACACTAGTTCCATTCTGTTCCTCTACTGGTCATGTCTGACACTAGTTCCATTCTGTTACTCTACTGTTCATGTCTGACACTAGTTCCATTCCACTACTCTACTGGTCATGTCTGACACTAGTTCCATTCTGTTACTCTACTGGTCATGTCTGACACTAGTTCCATTCTACTACTCTACTGGTCGTGTCTGACACTAGTTCCATTCTGTTCCTCTACTGGTCATGTCTGACACTAGTTCCATTCTGTTACTCTACTGGTCATGTCTGACACTAGTTCCATTCTGTTAGTCTACTGGTCATGTCTGACACTAGTTCCATTCTGTTACTCTACTGGTCATGTCTGACACTAGTTCCATTCTGTTACTCTGCTGGTCATGTCTGACACTAGTTCCATTCTGTTCCTCTACTGGTCATGTCTGACACTAGTTCCATTCTACTACTCTACTGGTCATGTCTGACACTAGTTCCATTCTACTACTCTACTGGTCATGTCTGACACTAGTTCCATTCTGTTCCTCTACTGGTCATGTCTGACACTAGTTCCATTCTGTTACTCTACTGGTCATGTCTGACACTAGTTCCATTCTGTTACTCTACTGGTCATGTCTGACACTAGTTCCATTCTGTTCCTCTACTGGTCATGTCTGACACTAGTTCCATTCTGTTACTCTACTGGTCATGTCTGACACTAGTTCCATTCTGTTCCTCTACTGGTCATGTCTGACACTAGTTCCATTCTACTACTCCACTGGTCATGTCTGACACTAGTTCCATTCTACTACTCTACTGGTCATGTCTGACACTAGTTCCATTCTGTTCCTCTACTGGTCATGTCTGACACTAGTTCCATTCTGTTACTCTACTGGTCATGTCTGACACTAGTTCCATTCTGTTACTCTACTGGTCATGTCTGACACTAGTTCCATTCTGTTCCTCTACTGGTCATGTCTGACACTATTTCCATTCTGTTCCTCTACTGGTCATGTCTGACACTAGTTCCATTCTACTACTCTACTGGTCATGTCTGACACTAGTTCCATTCTACTACTCTACTGGTCATGTCTGACACTAGTTCCATTCTGTTCCTCTACTGGTCATGTCTGACACTAGTTCCATTCTACTACTCTACTGGTCATGTCTGACACTAGTTCCATTCTACTACTCTACTGGTCATGTCTGACACTAGTTCCATTCTGTTACTCTACTGGTCATGTCTGACACTAGTTCCATTCTACTACTCTACTGGTCATGTCTGACACTAGTTCCATTCTGTTCCTCTACTGGTCATGTCTGACACTAGTTCCATTCTGTTACTCTACTGGTCATGTCTGACACTAGTTCCATTCTACTACTCTACTGGTCATGTCTGACACTAGTTCCATTCTGTTACTCTACTGGTCATGTCTGACACTAGTTCCATTCTACTACTCTACTGGTCATGTCTGACACTAGTTCCATTCTGTTCCTCTACTGGTCATGTCTGACACTAGTTCCATTCTACTACTCCACTGGTCATGTCTGACACTAGTTCCATTCTACTACTCTACTGGTCATGTCTGACACTAGTTCCATTCTGTTCCTCTACTGGTCATGTCTGACACTAGTTCCATTCTGTTACTCTACTGGTCATGTCTGACACTAGTTCCATTCTACTACTCTACTGGTCATGTCTGACACTAGTTCCATTCTACTACTCTACTGGTCATGTCTGACACTAGTTCCATTCTACTACTCTACTGGTCATGTATGACACTAGTTCCATTCTGTTACTCTACTGGTCATGTCTGACACTAGTTCCATTCTGTTCCTCTACTGGTCATGTCTGACACTAGTTCCATTCTACTACTCTACTGGTCATGTATGACACTAGTTCCATTCTGTTACTCTACTGGTCATGTCTGATACTAGTTCCATTCTACTACTCTACTGGTCATGTCTGACACTAGTTCCATTCTACTACTCTACTGGTCATGTCTGACACTAGTTCCATTCTACTACTCTACTGGTCATGTCTGACACTAGTTCCATTCTACTACTCTACTGGTCATGTCTGACACTAGTTCCATTCTGTTACTCTACTGGTCATGTCTGACACTAGTTCCATTCTGTTACTCTACTGGTCATGTCTGACACTAGTTCCATTCTACTACTCTACTGGTCATGTCTGACACTAGTTCCATTCTACTACTCTACTGGTCATGTCTGACACTAGTTCCATTCTACTACTCTACTGGTCATGTCTGACACTAGTTCCATTCTGTTACTCTACTGGTCATGTCTGACACTAGTTCCATTCTGTTCCTCTACTGGTCATTTCTGACACTAGTTCCATTCTGTTCCTCTACTGGTCATGTCTGACACTAGTTCCATTCTGTTACTCTACTGGTCATGTCTGACACTAGTTCAATTCTACTACTCTACTGGTCATGTCTGACACTAGTTCCATTCTGTTACTCTACTGGTCATGTCTGACACTAGTTCCATTCTACTACTCTACTGGTCATGTCTGACACTATTTCCATTCTGTTCCTCTACTGGTCATGTCTGACACTAGTTCCATTCTACTACTCTACTGGTCATGTCTGACACTAGTTCCATTCTGTACCTCTACTGGTCATGTCTGACACTAGTTCCATTCTGTTACTCTACTGGTCATGTCTGACACTAGTTCCATTCTGCTACTCTACTGGTCATGTCTGACACTAGTTCCATTCTGTTACTCTACTGGTCATGTCTGACACTAGTTCCATTCTACTACTCTACTGGTCATGTCTGACACTAGTTCCATTCTGTTCCTCTACTGGTCATGTCTGACACTAGTTCCATTCTACTACTCTACTGGTCATGTCTAACACTAGTTCCATTCTGTTCCTCTACTGGTCATGTCTGACACTAGTTCCATTCTGTTCCTCTACTGGTCATGTCTGACACTAGTTCCATTCTGTTCCTCTACTGGTCATGTCTGACACTAGTTCCATTCTGTTACTCTACTGGTCATGTCTGACACTAGTTCCATTCTGCTACTCTACTGGTCATGTCTGACACTAGTTCCATTCTGTTACTCTACTGGTCATGTCTGACACTAGTTCCATTCTGTTCCTCTACTGGTCATGTCTGACACTAGTTCCATTCTACTACTCTACTGGTCATGTCTAACACTAGTTCCATTCTGTTCCTCTACTGGTCATGTCTGACACTAGTTCCATTCTGTTCCTCTACTGGTCATGTCTGACACTAGTTCCATTCTACTACTCTACTGGTCATGTCTGACACTAGTTCCATTCTACTACTCTACTGGTCATGTCTGACACTAGTTCCATTCTACTACTCTACTGGTCATGTCTGACACTAGTTCCATTCTGTTCCTCTACTGGTCATGTCTGACACTAGTTCCATTCTGTTACTCTACTGGTCATGTCTGACACTAGTTCCATTCTACTACTCTACTGGTCATGTCTGACACTAGTTCCATTCTACTACTCTACTGGTCATGTCTGACACTAGTTCCATTCTGTTACTCTACTGGTCATGTCTGACACTAGTTCAATTCTACTACTCTACTGGTCATGTCTGACACTAGTTCCATTCTGTTACTCTACTGGTCATGTCTGACACTAGTTCCATTCTACTACTCTACTGGTCATGTCTGACACTATTTCCATTCTGTTCCTCTACTGGTCATGTCTGACACTAGTTCCATTCTACTACTCTACTGGTCATGTCTGACACTAGTTCCATTCTGTACCTCTACTGGTCATGTCTGACACTAGTTCCATTCTGTTACTCTACTGGTCATGTCTGACACTAGTTCCATTCTGCTACTCTACTGGTCATGTCTGACACTAGTTCCATTCTGTTACTCTACTGGTCATGTCTGACACTAGTTCCATTCTACTACTCTACTGGTCATGTCTGACACTAGTTCCATTCTGTTCCTCTACTGGTCATGTCTGACACTAGTTCCATTCTGTTCCTCTACTGGTCATGTCTGACACTAGTTCCATTCTACTACTCTACTGGTCATGTCTAACACTAGTTCCATTCTGTTCCTCTACTGGTCATGTCTGACACTAGTTCCATTCTGTTCCTCTACTGGTCATGTCTGACACTAGTTCCATTCTGTTACTCTACTGGTCATGTCTGACACTAGTTCCATTCTGCTACTCTACTGGTCATGTCTGACACTAGTTCCATTCTGTTACTCTACTGGTCATGTCTGACACTAGTTCCATTCTACTACTCTACTGGTCATGTCTGACACTAGTTCCATTCTACTACTGTACTGGTCATGTCTGACACTAGTTCCATTCTGTTACTCTACTGGTCATGTCTGACACTAGTTCCATTCTGCTACTCTACTGGTCATGTCTGACACTAGTTCCATTCTGTTCCTCTACTGGTCATGTCTGACACTAGTTCCATTCTACTACTCTACTGGTCATGTCTGACACTAGTTCCATTCTGCTACTCTACTGGTCATGTCTGACACTAGTTCCATTCTGTTACTCTACTGGTCATGTCTGACACTAGTTCCATTCTGTTACTCTACTGGTCATGTCTGACACTAGTTCCATTCTGTTCCTCTACTGGTCATGTCTGACACTAGTTCCATTCTACTACTCTACTGGTCATGTCTGACACTTGTTCCATTCTGTTACTCTACTGGTCATGTCTGACACTAGTTCCATTCTACTACTCTACTGGTCATGTCTGACACTAGTTCCATTCTGTTACTCTACTGGTCATGTCTGACACTAGTTCCATTCTGTTCCTCTACTGGTCATGTCTGACACTAGTTCCATTCTACTACTCTACTGGTCATGTCTGACACTAGTTCCATTCTACTACTCTACTGGTCATGTCTGACACTAGTTCCATTCTGTTCCTCTACTGGTCATGTCTGACACTAGTTCCATTCTACTACTCTACTGGTCATGTCTGACACTAGTCCCATTCTACTAATCTACTGGTCATGTCTGACACTAGTTCCATTCTACTACTCTACTGGTCATGTCTGACACTAGTTCCATTCTACTACTCTACTGGTCATGTCTGACACTAGTTCCTTTCTGTTACTCTACTGGTCATGTCTGATACTAGTTCCATTCTGTTACTCTACTGGTCATGTCTGACACTAGTTCCATTCTGTTCCTCTACTGGTCATGTCTGACACTAGTTCCATTCTACTACTCTACTGTTCATGTCTGACACTAGTTCCATTCTGTTACTCTACTGGTCATGTCTGACACTAGTTCCATTCTGTTACTCTACTGGTCATGTCTGATACTAGTTCCATTCTACTACTCTACTGGTCATGTCTGACACTAGTTCCATTCTGCTACTCTACTGGTCATGTCTGACACTAGTTCCATTCTACTACTCTACTGGTCATGTCTGACACTAGTTCCATTCTGTTACTCTACTGGTCATGTCTGACACTAGTTCCATTCTGTTACTCTACTGGTCATGTCTGACACTAGTTCCATTCTGTTCCTCTACTGGTCATGTCTGACACTAGTTCCATTCTGTTACTCTACTGGTCATGTCTGACACTTGTTCCATTCTGTTACTCTACTGGTCATGTCTGACACTAGTTCCATTCTACTACTCTACTGGTCATGTCTGACACTAGTTCCATTCTGTTACTCTACTGGTCATGTCTGACACTAGTTCCATTCTGCTACTCTACTGGTCATGTCTGACACTAGTTCCATTCTGCTACTCTACTGGTCATGTCTGACACTAGTTCCATTCTGTTACTCTACTGGTCATGTCTGACACTAGTTCCATTCTGTTCCTCTACTGGTCATGTCTGACACTAGTTCCATTCTGTTACTCTACTGGTCATGTCTGACACTAGTTCCATTCTGTTACTCTACTGGTCATGTCTGACACTAGTTCCATTCTGTTACTCTACTGGTCATGTCTGACACTAGTTCCATTCTACTACTCTACTGGTCATGTCTGACACTAGTTCCATTCTGTTCCTCGTTCTTTGAGACTGTCTCATAGCTGCGACTTGGAGTATTGCTTCTTCGTCTTTTGTAATGTAATATCTATCCTATACTGTCTGGGCTATGTATCCAGTAGGCCTAATAAATGCATAACAACAGTCATGTTTAATAGGGTTTTTTGTTAGACTACAGCGTGGTTTCCCAAACTCGGTCCTCTGGACCCCAAGCTTTGATTATTTGAATCAGCTGTATAGTGTCATGGGGGGAAAAAACAAAATGTGCACCCCTCGGGGTCCCGAGTTTGGGAAACATTGGCCTTGAAGCATTACAGCCACTCTGTGATGACTTGGCACTACAAATCAAATCAAATTTTATTATTCACATTTAGTAAAATGCTTACTTACGAGCCTCTAACTGACAGTGCAGTTTCAAAAAATACGGATAAGTATAAGAGATAAAAGTAACAAGTAAAAAATAACAATATATACAGGGGGGGTGCCGGTACAGAGTCAATGTGCGGGGGCACCGGTTAGTTGAGGTAGAATTTACATGTAGGTAGAGTTATTTAAAGTGACTATGCATAGATGACAACAGAGAGTGGCAGTGGTGTGGTGGGGCAATGTGAATAGTCTGGGTAGCCGTTTGACTAGATGTTCAGGAGTCTTATGGCTTGGGGGTAGAAGTTGTTTAGAAGCCTCTTGGACCTAGACTTGGTGCTTCGGTACCGCTTGCCGTGCGGTAGCAGAGAGAACAGTCTATGACTAGGGTGGCTGGATTCTTTGACAATTTTTAGTGCCTTCCTCTGACACCGCCTGGTATAGAGGTCCTGGATGGCAGGGAGCTTGGCCCCGGTGATGTACTGGGCCGTTCGCACTACCCTCTGTAGTGCCCTGTGGTCGGAGGCCGGGCAGTTGCCATAACAGGCAGTGATGCAACCAGTCAGGATGCTCTCGATGTAGAACCTTTTGAGGATCTGAGGACCCATACTAAATGTTTTCAGTCTCCTGAGGGGGAATAGGTTTTGTCGTGCCCGCTTCACAACTGTCATGGTGTGCTTGGACCATGTTAGTTTGTTGGTGATGTGGACACCAAGGAACTTGAAGCTCTCAACCTGCTCCTCTTTTTCCTGTAGTCTACAATCATCTCCTTTGTCTTGATCACGTTGAGGGATAGGTTGTTGTCCTGGCACCACAGCCAATGTGATTTATTTGTATCCCTTATTTTACCAGGTATGTTTACTGAGAACACATTCTCATTTACAGCAACGACCTAGGGAATAGTTACAGGGGAAAAGAATGAGCCAATTGGAAGTTGGGGATGATTAGGTGGCCATGATGGTATGAAGGCCAATTTGGTAGTTTAGCCAGGACACCGCGGTTAACACCCTTACTCTTTAGATAAGTGCAATGGGATCTTTAGTGAGCACAAAGAGTCAGGACGTCCCATCCTGCACCCTACACAGGGCAATGTCCCTAATCACTGCCCTGGGGCATTGGGATATTTTTTTTAGACCAGAGGAAAGACTGCCTCCTACTGGCGCACCAACACCACTTCCAGCAGCATTTGGTCTCCCATCCAGGGACTGAGCAGGACCAACCCTGCTTAGCTTCAGAGGCAAGTCAGCAGTAGGATGCTGCTGGTTAACATGCTCTTTTATTGAGTGATCTAGTCCCGATTAAACCTCATAGGAAGACAGTTGTATCATGTGGAGGTTTCATTCAGGTCTCTGTTAAACTAAATAATCTGTTTGTCTTTGACAGGAGAGACACCAGACTCTCACGATGACAGCGGGAAGAGTTCTTCAGGGAAACCAGACCCGGCGACACCCAAACCAACGAGACGACATCAATGCTCCCACTGTGGAAAGAGTTTTCCCTGGTTAAGGGCCCTGAAGCAGCATAAGAAAAAACACTCTGGAGAGAAGCCTTATCGCTGTTCTCAATGTGGAATGACTTTTACCTGGGCAGGAAGCCTATGGGGGCATAAGAGAATACACTCTGGAGAGAAGCCTTACCACTGCTCCCACTGTGGAAAGAGTTTTAGGAAGTTAGGTGACCTGAAGGCGCATGAGAGGACACACACAGGAGAAAAGCCCTACCAATGTTCCCAGTGTGGAAAGAGTTTTAGCCATTCAGGGAGCCTTAAAGACCATGAGAGGAGACACAGACAAGAAAAACCCTACCAATGCTCCCTGTGTGGAAAGAGTTTTATCACGTTAGGGAACCTAAAACAGCATAAAAGGACACACACAGGAGAAAAGCCCTACCAATGCTCCCAGTGTGGAAAGAGTTTTAGCCATTCAGGGAGCCTTAAAGACCATGAGAGGAGACACAGACAAGAAAAACCCTACCAATGCTCCCTGTGTGGAAAGAGTTTTATCAAGTTAGGGGCCCTGAATCGGCATGAGAGGACACACACAGGAGGGGATAAGACGTACCACTGCTCCCTGTGTGAAAAGAGTTTTAACCGGTTAAGACTTCTGAATAAGCATGAAAGAATACATACACAGGAGGAGAAGACATACCGCTGCTCACTGTGTGGAAAGACATTTTCCCAGGCAGAGGACCTGAAAGCACATGAGAGAATAGAGAGGCTGTGTTCTGACTTGTGCTTTTGACTGAGAATTAGTGTTTTTTTGTTTCATGCCACATTAAATCATATTGTTTATGATTAAACCTGTCTATATAATACATAACTCTACTATAACACACACAGGAGAAGAAGACCTTCCACTGTTCTCATTGCTTTTGACTGAGAATTCTTTTTTTTTTGTTTTTGAACCCACTGATAGGTTTGGATTTCTAAATGTTAAATATTGTTAATCATCAGTTATACTAGAGACATAAGGGGTGCCATAGTCTGGTTTCTACAACAGAAGTGAATGGTTATGTGTAGGAGGAATGTATATGGTGGATTCAGTTAAGCTTGGAATGTATTGAGTGAAGGGAGGACGATCACATGTTGGCAGGCACTGATAAGGGTGGCAAACCTGGTCAAGAACTACAGGAAATGTATGATCTCTGTAATTGCAAACAAAGGTTTCTGTACCAAATATTAAGTTCTGCTTTTCTGATGTATCAAATACTTATGTCATGCAATAAAATGCAAATGAATTACTTAAAAATCATACAATGTGATTTTCTGGATTCTTGTATTAGATTCCGTCTCTCACAGTTGAAGTGTACCTATGATAAAAATTACAGACCTCTACATGCTTTGTAAGTAGGAAAACCTGCAAAATCGGCAGTGTGTCAAATACTTGTTCTCCCCACTGTATATAGCTAGTGGCTCATTTGAATAGCATTTTAATAACTGTTTATTTGACTGATTGTGTAGTAGATGTAAAGTTTTGTTTTAAATGAATTAAAAACGAATAAATTAACATATGTTTCTCTTTGTACGCCTCAATATAATATTACACTGTATTGAAAGAAATGAACAATAAATAAATTATTTTCTTCAAGTGCGTTACCAGGCAATGCCAGTGTGACGTATAGTCTGGTGGACATGACTCTTCTTCACAACATAAGGATGTCACTAGTTACCACAGCCAGAAAGGTTAGGTCATTGTCTTGAGGGTCTAGCCTCCTAAAAATATATTAAACAACATAAGGATGTCACTAGTTACCACAGCCAGAAAGGTTAAGTCATTGTCTTGAGGGTCTAGCCTCCCAAAAATATATTAAACAACATAAGGATGAAGTGACTGTCATTATGGTACTCTTTATCGTGCATAAGAAAAAAACAGCTAAATCCAAACAGAAAAACCAAGTGTATTTGTATTTACTATGGATCCCTATTAGCTGCTGCCAAGGCTAGGTAGAAGTCATCAACCAGAGGGAGCTAAAAGGCTAGCTAGCTAGCAGTCATCAACCAGAGGGAGCTAAAAGACTAGCTAGCAGTCATCAACCAGATGGAGCTAAAAGGCTAGCTAGCAGTTATCAACCAGAGGGAGCTAAAAGGCTAGCTAGCTAGCAGTCATCAACCAGAGGGAGCTAAAATACTAGCTAGCAGTCATCAACCAGAGGAGCTAAAAGACTAGCTAGCAGTCATCAACCAGATGGATATAAAAGACTAGCTAGCAGTTATCAACCAGAGGGAGCTAAAAGGCTAGCTAGCTAGCAGTCATCAACCAGAGGGAGCTAAAATACTAGCTAGCAGTCATCTCAGGTAGGGTATCAGCCTGAGCTATTTAAAAACACGTTTTCAACATTTCAAGATAGCAGTTAGTTTAGTTTGATGTAAATAAAGATAGCTGAGAAGTGGGACTGTGTCATTGTTTCTGACAAGATCTCTCATTGATCTCGGGTTCAGCCACCAGGGGGCACCAAACCTCCTTGAAAAGTTCATGTGAATTGTTACCACTTCTCAGGAGATGATAGACTTAGCCTTTCAAATGTTTTGTAATGATGGGATGGCTATTGAACAGAACTTTAAAACCTGGTTTTCTTGTATGTACCAGTTCATGAAATCACACATTTGACCTTTATGCTCACTGAGTCTGTACATAGTCAAAGCTTTCCTTAAGTTTGGGTCAGTCACAGTGGTCAGGTATTCTGCCCTTTCTCCGCCTCTCTCCCTTTTCACTCCCTCTCTCCGCCTCTTTCCCTTTTCACTCCCCTCTCTCCCTTTTCACTCCCTCTCTCCGCCTCTCTCCCTTTTCACTCCCCTCCGCCTCTCTCCCTTTTCACTCCCTCTCTCCGCCTTTCTCCCTTTTCGCTCCCTCTCTCCGCCTCTCTCCCTTTTCACTCCCTCTCTCCGCCTCTCTCCATTTTCACTCCCCTTTCTCCGCCTCTCTCCCTTTTCACTCCCGTCTCTCCCTTTTCACTCCCCTCTCTCCGCCTCTCTCCCTTTTCACTCCCTCTCTCCGCCTCTCTCCCTTTTCACTCCCCTCTCTCCGCCTCTCTCCCTTTTCACTCCCCTCTCTCCGCCTCTCTCCCTTTTCACTCCCCTCTCTCCGCCTCTCTCCCTTTTCACTCCCCTCTCTCCGCCTCTCTCCCTTTTCACTCCCTCTTTCCGCCTCTCTCCCTTTTCACTCCCTCTCTCCAACTCTCTCCCTTTTCACTCCCTCTCTCCCTTTTCACTCCCTCTCTCCGCCTCTCTCCCTTTTCACTCCCCTCTCTCCGCCTCTCTCCCTTTTCACTCCCCTCTCTCCCTTTTCACTCCCCTTTCTCCGCCTCTCTCCCTTTTCACTCCCTCTCTCCGCCTCTTTCCCTTTTCACTCCCCTCTCTCCGCCTCTCTCCCTTTTCACTCCCCTCTCTCCGCCTCTCTCCCATTTCACTCCCCTCTCTCCGCCTCTCTCCCTTTTTACTCCCCTCTCTCCGCCTCTCTCCTTCTTTTTACTCCTTCTCTCCGCCTCTCTACCTTTTCACTCCCTCTCCCTCTCTAAGAACTTCCCATTTGAATCAATAAGGATTGCAGTTGTGGGTGACTATCTGGGTGGAGCAGACTGGGAGGCTGGTATTCTGACCTGGGCTGGAGCAGACTGGGAGGCTGGTATTCTGACCTGGGCTGGAGAAGACTGGGAGACTGGTATTCTGACCTGGGCTGGAGCAGACTGGGAGACTGGTGTTCTGACCTTGGCTGGAGCAGACTGGGAGACTGGTATTCTGACCTGGGCTGGAGCAGACTGGGAGGCTGGTATTCTGACCTGGGCTGGAGCAGACTGGGAGGCTGGTATTCTGACCTGGGCTGGAGCACACTGTGCTGGATCAGACTGAGAGGCTGGTATTCTGACCTGGGCTGGAGCAGACTGGGAGACTGGTATTCTGACCTGTGCTGGAGCAGACTGGGAGACTGGTATTCTGACCTGGGCTGGAGCAGACTGGTAGGGTGGTGCAGTGTCATCAGGCTGTGTGGTGGAGGCCATCCTGTTCTCGGGTTCTGCTTGTGTTATGCCAACCACCAGGTCATTATTACCACCAGGTCATTATAACCACCAGGTCATTATTACCACCAGGTCATTAGAACCACCAGGTCATTAGAACCACCAGGTCATTAGAACCACCAGGTCATTAGAACCACCAGGTCATTATTACCACCAGGTCATTAGAACCACCAGGTCAGGGAGAAAAGACTCACCTTGTCGCTCAGGTAGGGTATCAGCCTGAGCTATTTAAAAACACTTTTTCAACATTTCAAGATAGCAGTTAGTTTAGTTTGATGTAAATAAAGATAGCTGAGAAGTGGGACTGTGTCATTGTTTCTGACAAGATCTCTCATTGATCTCGGGTTCAGCCACCAGGGGGCACCAAACCTCTTTGAAAAGTTCATGTGAATAGTTACCACTTCTCAGGAGATGATAGACTTAGCCTTTCAAATGTTTTGTAATGATGGGATGGCTATTGAACAGAACTTTAAAACCTGGTTTTCTTGTATGTACCAGTTCATGAAATCACACATTTGACATTTATGCTCACTGAGTCTGTACATAGTCAAAGCTTTCCTTAAGTTTGGGTCAGTCACAGTGGTCAGGTATTCTGCCACTGTGTACTCTCTGTTTAGGGCCAAATAGCATTCTAGTTTTCTCTCTTTTTTGTTAATTCTTTCCAATGTGTCAAGTAATTATCTTTTTGTTTTCTCATGATTTGGTTGGGTCTAATTGTGCTGTTGTCCAGGGGCTCTGTGGGGTGTGTTTATGTTTGTGAACAGAGCACAATGACCAGCTTGCTTAGGGGACTCTTCTCCAGGTTCATCTCTCTGTAGGTGATGGCTTTGTTAATGGCCCATACCCTCTTCATCACAAATCAGCCCTGCCATTGTTTGTATTCATACTGTTTTGTAAAGAATGGCTCCTTGTCTGTTAGGTTGTATTCCACTGGGAAAGTGATTACAGTTTTCTCAGTGACTTTGGTGCATTTCTTAGATCAAAAGTGCAATTCTTGATACTACTTGTACAAATTCCAAATCATCTAGTCACTTCTGCACATCATTAAAGCAATTTCTTATTCCTTTGAACAAATTGCAATTGATAATGTACAAGTGTCAGCTTTTTTCCACATTATCAATTGCTCATGTCCATACCTCTTTCGCTTCACGGAGAGTTGAGTTGCAGCAGGGAGTTGCGTTCCCTCTTTATAGAGGCGTGCGTAACAATTATAACCACCAGGTCATTATAACCACCAAGTCATTATAACCACCAGGTCATTATAACCACCAGGTCATTATAACCACACTCACCAGGTCATTATTACCACCATGTCATTATAACCACCAGGTCATTATAACGACGAGGTCATTATAACCACATCCACCAGGTCATTATAACCACCAGGTCATTATAACCACATCCACCAGGTCATTATAACCACCAGGCCATTTTTACCACCAGGTCATTATTACCACCATGTTATTATTACCACCAGGTCATTATAACCACCAGGTCATTATTACCACCAGGTCATTATAACCACCAGGTCATTATAACCACCAGGTCATTATAACCACCAGGTCATTATAACCACCAGGTCATTTTTACCACCAGGTCATTATTACCACCATGTCATTATAACCACCAGGTCATTATTACCACCAGGTCATTATTACCACCAGGTCATTATAACCACCAGGTCATTATAACCACCAGGTCATTATAACCACCAGGTCATTATTACCACCAGGTCATGATTACCACCAGGTCATTATTACCACCAGGTCATTATAACCACCAAGTCATTATTACCACCAGGTCATTATAACCACCAGGTCATTATAACCACACTCACCAGGTCATTATTACCACCATGTCATTATAACCACCAGGTCATTATAACGACGAGGTCATTATAACCACATCCACCAGGTCATTATAACCACCAGGTCATTATAACCACATCCACCAGGTCATTATAACCACCAGGCCATTTTTACCACCAGGTCATTATTACCACCATGTCATTATTACCACCAGGTCATTATAACCACCAGGTCATTATTACCACCAGGTCATTATAACCACCAGGTCATTATAACCACCAGGTCATTATAACCACCAGGTCATTATAACCACCAGGTCATTATAACCACCAGGTCATTTTTACCACCAGGTCATTATTACCACCAGGTCATTATAACCACCAGGTCATTATT
>NW_024061725.1:40000-96915 GCF_016432855.1 Salvelinus namaycush | reverse complement strand
ACCAGCTCAACCAGGTTAACGCTAAGGAAGGTATGTCTAGTGTGTGGTGTTTGTATGTTGTGTGTGTACATTTTTTCCTACCTTATCAGGACCACAATCTCCTGACAAGTCACTAGAATGTCCTGACAAGTCACTAGAATGTCCGGACAAGTCACTAGAATGTCCGGACAAGTCACTAGAATGTCCGGACAAGTCACTAGAATGTCCGGACAAGTCACTAGAATGTCCGGACAAGTCACTAGAATGTCCGGACAAGTCACTAGAATGTCCGGACAAGTCACTAGAATGTCCGGACAAGCCACTAGAATGTCCCGATAAGCCACTAGAATGTCGGACAAGCCACTAGACTGTCCGGACAAGCCACTAGACTGTCCGGACAAGTCACTAGAATGTCCGGACAAGTCACTAGAATGTCCGGACAAGTCACTAGAATGTCCGGACAAGCCACTAGAGTGTCCCGACAAGCCACTAGAATGTCCCGACAAGCCACTAGAATGTCCCGACAAGCCACTAGAATGTCCCGACAAGCCACTAGAATGTCCGACAAGCCACTAGAATGTCCCGACAAGCCACTAGTGTCCCGACAAGCCATTAGAATGTCCCGACAAGCCACTAGAATGTCCCGACAAGTTAGGAGAACAAGAAAAATGTTGAAACGTCAAGACTTTTGTCATGTGCTGAATTAGTTTAAATGCTATTTTAGGTTTAAGGGTTAGGTTTAGGGTTTGAGGTTAAGGTTAGAGTTGGGGTTAAGATTAAGGTTAGGGTTGAAGTCAGGGTAAGGTTATGGGTCAGGGTTAGGTTTAGGCTTAGGAAAAATAAGATTTTGAATGGGAATACATTTGTACTCCACAAAAAGTCCTGAAAATGCATGAAAACAAAGCTGTTTGTGTGTTTTAAAGAGAAGGGTGTTTTTGAGTATGTAGAAGATGCATCGTTTTAATACAGTTCAATAAATTGTACTGTATGTCCTCTCTGACAGATGTGGCTGTCAGTGGGCCCAGAAACTGGATTCTGCAGAGATTGATCCTATTGCTGAAAAGCAGGGTAAGTGTGTATGTTTCTCTTGGTTTTCTATCTATCTATCTATCTATCTATCTATCTATCTATCTATCTATCTATCTATCTATCTATCTATCTATCTATCTATCTATCTATCTATCTATCTATCTATCTATCTATCTATCTATCTATCTATCTATCTATCTATCTATCTATCTATCATCTATCTATCTATCTACTATCTATTCAAGGGCTTTATTGACATGGGAAACATGTGTTAACATGCCAAAGCAAGTGAGGTAGATAATATACAAATTGAAGTAAACAATTAAAAATTAACAGTAAACATTACAACTTACAGAAGTTTCAAAACAATAAAGACATTACAAATGTCATATTATATATATACAGTGTTGTAACAATGTACAAATGGTTTAAAGTACACAATGGAAAATAAATAAGCATAAATATGGGTTGTATTTACAATGGTGTTTGTTCTTCACTGGTTGCCCTTTTCTTGTGGCAACAGGTCACACATCTTGCTGCTGTGATGGCACACTGTGGAATTTCACCCAGTAGATATGGGAGTTTATCAAATTTGGATTTGTTTTCGAATTCTTTGTGGATCTGTGTAATCTGAGGGAAATATGTCTCTCTAATATGTTCATACATTGGGCAGGAGGTTAGGAAGTGCAGCTAAGTTTCCACCTCCACCTTCCACCTTTGTGGGCACTGAGCACATAGCCTGTCTTCTCTTGAGAGCCATGTCTGCCTACGGCGGCCTTTCTCAATAGCAAGGCTATGCTCACTGAGTCTGTATCTATCTATCTATCTATCTATCTATCTATCTATCTATCTATCTATCTATCTATCTATCTATCTATCTATCTATCTATCTATCTATCTATCTACAAATAATAATGAAAGTAGAGCACTTGTGTTTCATTTTTAATAACTTTTGTTTAATCTTTCTCTGAAAGACTCTTTGCCTCAAGAAGAACTAGAGGCTCAAAATGACAGTAAGTTAATTCTCTCTACAACATAGTACATTGATACTAACTTTACTACTACCAGTAATGATAATAATGTAGCTTGCTGAGCAGTCAATACCTAGCTGGAACTAGTGTGTACATGTCCTGACACACTCCCAGATAATGATGTCTCTTATATACTATGATACAGTATGACAGCTGATATTCAAAGTAGACACTTGTGTTTCATTTTTAATAACTTTTGTTTAATCTTTCTCTGAAAAGACTCTTTGCCTCAAGAAGAACCAGAGGCTCAAAATGACGGTAAGTTAATCTCTCTACAACATAGTACATTGATACAGTGTTGTAACAATGTACAAATGGTTAAAGTACACAATGGAAAATAAATAAGCATAAATATGGGTTGTATTTACAATGGTGTTTGTTCTTCACTGGTTGCCCTTTTCTTGTGGCAACAGGTCACAAATCTTGCTGCTGTGATGCACACTGTGGTATTTCACCCAGTAGATATGGGAGTTTATCAAAATTAGATTTGTTTTCAAATTCTTTGTGGATCTGTGTAATCTGAGGGAAATATGTTTCTCTAATATGGTCAAACATTGGGCAGGAGGTTAGGAAGTGCAGCTCAGTTTCCACCTCATTTTGTGGGCAGTGTGCACAGCCTGTCTTCTCTTGAGAGCCATGTCTGCCTACGGCGGCCTTTCTCAATAGCAAGGCTATGCTCACTGAGTCTTGTATCTATCTATCTATCTATCTATCTATCTATCTATCTATCTATCTATCTATCTATCTATCTATCTATCTATCTATCTATCTATCTATCTATCTATCTATCTATCTATCTATCTATCTATCTATCTATCTATCTACAAATAATAATGAAAGTAGACACTTGTGTTTCATTTTTAATAACTTTTGTTTAATCTTTCTCTGAAAGACTCTTTGCCTCAAGAAGAACCAGAGGCTCAAAATGACGACAAGTTAATCTCTCTACAACATAGTACATTGATACTAACTTTACTACTACCAGTAATGATAATAATGTAGCTTGCTGAGCAGTCAATACCTAGCTGGAACTAGTGTGTACATGTCCTGACACACTCCCAGATTAATGATGCCTCTTATACTATGTACAGTATGACAGCTGATATTGAAAGTAGACACTTGTGTTTCATTTTTAACAACTTTTGTTTAATCTTTCTCTGAAAAGACTCTTTGCCTCAAGAAGAACTAGAGGCTCAAAATGACGGCAAGTTAATCTCTCTACAACATAGTACATTGATACTAACTTTACTACTACCAGTAATGATAATAATGTAGCTTGCTGAGCAGTCAATACCTAGCTGGAACTAGTGTGTACATGTCCTGAAACACTACCAGATAATGATGTCTCTTATACTATGTACAGTATGACAGCTGATATTGATATGAATATTTCATAAATACAGAGGCAGCTGCAGTAGGATTACTGCAGGAGATGCAGGGGACACCCAAATCAGAGAAGTTGCAAAATCTGTTTTGGGGATGGCGTTACAGATTTCGCAGGATTTACTGGAATCTCAGACGTATCAACCAGCGGCTGATCAGGCGTCTCCGACGTCTCAGACGTATCATGGGTCGTAGATGGTGGCGCCATCAGCATTGTGGATAAGCACCTGTAAGTCCTACTCTTTCTTTGAGAGGTGAGATGTCTGTGTGACCTGGATATCTGAAAGTAAAGTAATGTCATAAAGTCAGGAGGGAGGGTAAATACATCACATCCTGGACATCTGAAAGTAAAGTAATGTATTTACCTTCCCTCCTGACTTTATGACATCACATCCTGGACATCTGATATGCATCCACCACCTGGGTTCTTTAATCCTGCCTCCACTGATACAACAACCAATTAGAAACAAGTGTTTGTACAAATTAGTATTATAGCATTATCAAAAGTTACAGTAATATATATATATATGTGTGTTGTGTGTTGCCATAAGGTATTGAGGATCCTCTCCTGTCTCCATATTGAATGGACCACTATGGAACTCACACGTCACCTGACATCACCTGCCATTATTACCAACGGATGCAGATCTGCACATCACAATATATCCATCCATTGTACCGTCCATATCTTCTGAATGTACCGTCCATATCTTCTGAATGTACCGTCCATATCTTCTGAAATGTACCGTCCATATCTTCTGAATGTACCGTCCATATCTTCTGAATGTACCGTCCATATCTTCTGAATGTACCGTACCATATCTTCTGAATGTACCGTCCATATCTTCTGAATGTACCGTCCATATCTTCTGAATGTACCATCCATATCTTCTGAATGTACCGTCCATATCTTCTGAATGTACCGTCCATATCTTCTGAATGTACCGTCCATATCTTCTGAATGTACCGTCCATATCTTCTGATTGTACATCAGTATTAATGATGTGATTGATAAACAATGACGATGTGAATTCATGGTGGAAACGTTGTATGGCTCACCAGTTTATCTGTAATCCTTCAATAAACCTATATTAAGCATCATACATTTGTTAGCTGTGATTTTAAAATCTGCCAAATATATTAAAACCTCCCTCTCTTTCCTTGTCTGATTGACAGATCAGTAGTTGTCATCATGTTGCTAGGTAGAGTAGGGTGATATGCTAGTTTACACACTCTGCATGTGTCCTAAATGGCACTCTATTCTGTCCAGAACCCCGTGGTCTCTGGTCTAAAGTAATGCACTGCATAGAGAATGTGGTACCATTTGGAATGCAGTCTATCATGTACTTCCTGCTGACTTTATAGATCAAAGGTCACATTGGGGGATCTAGACACTGAGCAACAGGAAGATTAAAGGTCACATTAGGGGAACTAGACACTGGCCAACAGAAAACATTTCACTATCTCTGCTCTGACTCTACCTTGTGGACATGAGTTGTAGTTACATCTTTGGTTTCCGGGATTCATCCGATGACTTAATTAATAAACTTTCACTTTCAAGTTAAAATCCTTAGTTGCTACATACAGTTTTGGACTTATAAATGAATGTTATATCCATTGATTCTCCAATAAAATAACTTACAAATGCATCATGAGCAGTCTGAGAACCTGAGCACTCTGGAACAGGTTTTCATCAAGGATCTCTCTGTACTTTGCTCTGTTCACCTTTCCCTCGATCCTGACTAGTCTCTCAGTCCCTGCCACTGAAAAACATCCCCACAGCATGATGCTGCCACCACCATGCTTCATCATAGGGATGGTGCATGTTTCCTCCAGAGCACTCAGGACCTCAGACTGGGGTGAAGGTTCACCTTCCAACAGGACAACGACCCTAAACACTCAGGCAAGACAACGCAGGTGTGGCTTCGGGACAAATCTCTGAATGTCCTTGAGTGGCCCAGCCAGAGACCAGACTTTAACCTGATTGAGCATCTCTGGAGAGACCGGAAATAGCTGTGCCACAACGCTCCCCATCCAACCTGACAGAGCTTGAGAGAATCTGCAGAGAAGATTGGGACAAACTCCCCAAATACAGGTGTGCCAAGCTTGTAGCGTCATGCCCAAGAAGACTCAAGGCTGTAATCACTGCCAAAGGTGCTTCAACAAAGTACTGAGTAAAGGGTCTGAATACTTATGTAAATGTGATATTTGAGTTGTTGTATATTTTTCAACAATTTCCTGTTTTTGCTTTGTCATTATGGGGTATTGTGATGTCATTATGGGGTATTGTGATGTCATTATGGGGTATTGTGAAAAGGAAAATTCAAGATATATATTTCCACTGAGCTGCGCTTCGATAGATGGGTCGAAGATGGAAGCCTGGTTTGCTCAGCAGAGATCGCCATTGACCTTTGAAGAATCTATCTGGTCGTAATGTTGTCGAGCGGATACGTTATAGCCTGTCGTTGTTATTAGGAGATTGTCTGTCCTACGCCACGTACGTTTACAGCTGCAGCTGATACATCCTAGAAGTCGAGTTATCACTTCTTCTTTAGTCAATAAGAGTTCAAAGTTCATACCATTTTGCCATAATTAGCTCGTGCTGAATTCTGGCTAGTCTAGTAGAAATTCATCCTTCCAGCGTAGTGATCGTCACCTCCACGTGATCTGGTCTCATGTACATTTCGTTATGTAGAGTGAATATTCAACCATTCTCAACCACAGCTCACGCTGGGGTTTGCGTAGTCTGATGTGAATTGGGTCACGGGGGCTTTATACTGGGGAAGAGAAGGGCATGTTTCATCCCTCTCCAACCAATGTCTGTTCAGTTGGGCGTGGCCACCGAGTAAGCATAAAATGACTTATGAAAACAATTCTCTCATTTAGAAAGATAAAATTACATTTAATATTTTCACAAATAGTTTCATATTTAAACATTTAAATTGCATAACAATTCCATGTGAATCTGATGACTAGAATGTGTAGACTTTCCAAGATATAATTTATGCCGTCCTATCATCAGTAATAATGTCTCAGAAGACAACTGATCTGACATCATATTCTTTAAGTAACAACGGACACTTTCAACTGGTTGGATTACAGAAATATTGTTCCATTCCCCAACCTTTTGATGTTACCATATACTGTCTCTATGTTAAAAAAAGTATTTCCAAGAGTCCATTCTGTAGAGTAGAGAGAGAAAAGGGGAAAAGGTATTTATGGTGGGGGGGGGGGGGGTCATAAACCTCACCCAACAGGATAACGTCATGACACATGTTTTAGATCTGCAATGGCACACCTGTAAGAACCCTCTTCGTGCTGTGTCCAGGACGGTTGCAGAGTATGTCCTGCTCCAGCTTGCTTTGGATGAAGGGGAGACTGGCACTCCTACTTTGATATTCACTGGTTAACCTGTCCTTACACCTTTTGGTCCTGCTGTGTGTGTATGTGCGTGCGTGCAGGACTGTTGCAGAGTACTGCCCCAAGCTGCAGTCTCTGAAGGTGAACCACTGTCACAACGTGACTGAGTCCAGTCTGGACCCCCTGCGGAAGAGGAACGTTGAGATTGACGTGGAGCCACCACTACAGAGGGCCCTTGTGCTGCTGCAGGTATGAAGGCGAAGGACACACTCATGTACAATTATTACTGTCATTTATAACACAACAATTAGTGTATTTGAATAATCACATATCACCCCCCAGTTTTAACACTTAAGAACATCCGGCATCCTATACATTTAATGTGAAGGGCTGAACACACAGCGTCTTGTATTGTTTCACTGAGGCATTGATGAAAGCAATTGTACTGTAAGGACCATACAAAACAAAATGTCCATCTGAAAGGATTTGAAGTATCATCTATAATGTATTGTTGTTCTCTGTCTATTTCCCTGGTGATACTGCAGGATGTGGTGGGGTTCGCTCCCTTCATCAACCTCCAGATCTACGCTAAAGTACATCTGTATTACTCACCCAACCAACTGGAAACAGGTAGGCTAGCTAGGCTAAGGAACATCTGTATTACTCATCCAACCAACTGGAAACAGGTAGGCTAGCTAGGCTAAAATACATCTGTATTACTCATCCAACCAACTGAAAACCGGTAGGCTAGCTAGGCTAAAGTACATCTGTATTACTCATCCAACCAACTGAAAACAGGTAGGCTAGCTAGGCTAAAATACATCTGTATTACTCCTCCAACCAACTGAAAACAGGTAGGCTAGCTAGGCTAAGGAACATCTGTATTACTCATCCAACCAACTGGAAACAGGTAGGCTAGCTAGGCTAAAGGACATCTGTATTACTCCTCCAACCAACTGGACACATGTAGGCTAGCTAGGCTAAATGACATCTGTATTACTCATCCAACCAACTGGAAACAGGTAGGCTAGCTAGGCTAAAATACATCTGTATTACTCATCCAACCAACTGAAAACCGGTAGGCTAGCTAGGCTAAAGTACATCTGTATTACTCATCCAACCAACTGAAAACAGGTAGGCTAGCTAGGCTAAAATACATCTGTATTACTCCTCCAACCAACTGAAAACAGGTAGGCTAGCTAGGCTAAGGAACATCTGTATTACTCATCCAACCAACTGGAAACAGGTAGGCTAGCTAGGCTAAAGGACATCTGTATTACTCATCCAACCAACTGGACACATGTAGGCTAGCTAGGCTAAATGACATCTGTATTACTCATCCAACCAACTGGAAACAGGTAGGCTAGCTAGGCTAAAATACATCTGTATTACTCATCCAACCAACTGAAAATAGGTAGGCTAGCTAGGCTAAAGGACATCTTTATTACTCATCCAACCAACTGGACACATGTAGGCTAGCTAGGCTAAATTACATCTGTATTACTCATCCAACCAACTGACAACATGTAGGCTAGCTAGGCTAAAATACATCTGTATTACTCATCTAACCAACTGGAAACATGTAGGCTAGCTAGGCTAAAGGACATCTGTATTACTCATCCAACCAACTGGAAACAGGTAGGCGAGCTAGGCTAAGGAACATCTGTATTACTCATCCAACCAACTGGAAACAGGTAGGCTAGTTAGGCTAAAATACATCTGTATTACTCATCCAACCAACTGAAAACCGGTAGGCTAGCTAGGCTAAAGTACATCTGTATTACTCATCCAACCAACTGAAAACAGGTAGGCTAGCTAGGCTAAAATACATCTGTATTACTCCTCCAACCAACTGAAAACAGGTAGGCTAGCTAGGCTAAGGAACATCTGTATTACTCATCCAACCAACTGGAAACAGGTAGGCTAGCTAGGCTAAAGGACGTCTGTATTACTCCTCCAACCAACTGGACACATGTAGGCTAGCTAGGCTAAATGACATCTGTATTACTCATCCAACCAACTGGAAACAGGTAGGCTAGCTAGGCTAAAATACATCTGTATTACTCATCCAACCAACTGAAAACCGGTAGGCTAGCTAGGCTAAAGTACATCTGTATTACTCATCCAACCAACTGAAAACAGATAGGCTAGCTAGGCTAAAATACATCTGTATTACTCCTCCAACCAACTGAAAACAGGTAGGCTAGCTAGGCTAAGGAACATCTGTATTACTCATCCAACCAACTGGAAACAGGTAGGCTAGCTAGGCTAAAGGACATCTGTATTACTCATCCAACCAACTGGACACATGTAGGCTAGCTAGGCTAAATGACATCTGTATTACTCATCCAACCAACTGGAAACAGGTAGGCTAGCTAGGCTAAAATACATCTGTATTACTCATCCAACCAACTGAAAACAGGTAGGCTAGCTAGGCTAAAGGACATCTTTATTACTCATCCAACCAACTGGACACATGTAGGCTAGCTAGGCTAAATTACATCTGTATTACTCATCCAACCAACTGACAACAGGTAGGCTAGCTAGGCTAAAATACATCTGTATTACTCATCTAACCAACTGACAACAGGTAGGCTAGCTAGGCTAAAATACATCTGTATTACTCATCTAACCAACTGGAAACATGTAGGCTAGCTAGGCTAAAGGACATCTGTATTACTCATCCAACCAACTGGAAACATGTAGGCTAGCTAGGCTAAAATACATCTGTATTACTCCTCCTTCCAACTGGAAACATGTAGGCTAGCTAGGCTAAAATACATCTGTATTACTCATCTAACCAACTGGAAACATGTAGGCTAGCTAGGCTAAAGGACATCTGTATTACTCATCCAACCAACTGGAAACATGTAGGCTAGCTAGGCTAAAATACTTCGGTATTACTCCTCCTTCGAATTGGAAACAGGTAAGCTAGCTGACGCTTCTCAGAATCAGCTAAATATTTGAATCTTTTTGCTCTAAATACCTGTTTAGGTGTGTAATCCTATGTATTCATGCAGTATCAATGTTATGTAACTACAAATCTCCTGAAGTGTGCACTTGTTCACCACTCCCCATATATAAAGTATTGGATAGGTGTAGGTACGGGCTAGACCGTTTCCACAATGTTTATTATACCAGTAATTACCAGTAAATGCAGTGCATACTTAGGGACAAAGGACAGAATATTGGACTCTACTTTAATGTTCTGCAGTCTATGTAACCAGCGGTATTGTTTTTTTGCAGGTTTTCCTCCACTAGGAGAATGACCTGTTTCAATTGAAACACACCCTGTGTGCTGGGACGTCAATTAAGCAATTCAAGGACAAACAAAAACGGATGTATATGGGAAATATATTGTAGAACTTGTCTCTTATTTATTACAGTGATGTTGCAGATTATAATTATGCACTTAGGAAAAGACTGAAGGAAGCCATGCACTTTTCAGTAACGCTGTCATGAGTCCAAAAGATTCCTGCAGTATTTATTTGTATTTCATCACACCCTAACAACACTTTAGATGTTCTTGTGATCTATAGCTTTAGAAAAGGACCATTCCAACCAAAGGAGAAGACGTAAATATAAGAGCATATTGTTGAGTTTTTGTGTGTTTATTGACATGTTACTCTGCTAAATGTATGATACATACACCTCTAAATGTTTCATTCAGATTAGCTAGGTGAACTTTTTATATATTAGGTAGGTACACTTTTTATATGACGTAAATAAACGTTTTATATTGTGTGTTTGCATTGACCTTACATTGACTGAAACTATGCTCTTACAATATCCGTTTTAATGGTAGTTGAGCTGATCAGTTCAGGCCTGGCCCACCATTTTGTTAAAATGTCATTTTAAAATGTTGTAAGAATCTGGATACCATGATCTTGAAATCCTCCTTTTGTCTGTTTACTTCAGGAAATCTGGTTTTCCATTTGAACGTCTGAAAACATGTAGGACTAGTTGTAAAACCACATTAGTTCAATAAGCTTTCTCATATGGTAGGCTATGAAGAAGGACACATTTCTGTTTGTTTTTTCAATAGTCACATATTACAATCCCAGTTTTACATCTTGGAAGAAACATGAGAAGAACTTGCAGTGTAAAGTACATTTTAATGTGATTGGCTGATCACCCCACATTGTATTGTTTCACTGAGGAGTTGCAGTATTGAAAACGGTTGTATTCTATGTGTAATGAGGACCATCCAATCATGTCTATCTGAGAATATAAAGTTCTATCTATAACCTATGAGCTTTGTCTTGCTAGTTATCGTACTACATTATCTCTGGGTGGCAGTTGGAAGGAACAGGACTTCTCTTTGTGTAGACATAACATTACAACCAGAAGGAATGTTCTCTTCCTGTAACAAACATATGCCTGTACATGTGCACGTCGGTGAACTTCAAGTGAAATGGTTTGAAAACGTACTTCAATTCAGGCATGGAAGGTGCCACTGTACTACTAATTATCCCACAATGCTTCACTGCGAGTTGAGAAGTGGGTATTTTTACTGTCACAGTACTCAATCTCCTGACTGTTAATGCACCAGGCTGGGAGCAACACAGGGTCAGTATTACAGCCTTACCCTTGTAACAGTTTAGGGGTTAAATGCCTTGCTCAAGGCCACAATGGGAGTAGGGGATGGCACCAGCCCTGTGCCTGTTGTCTTTTAAATGCTGTGCTTGATTTAGCTTACCTGGTGCAATAGAATAGTCCCAAAAGTGCAAACCCCACTCACCCATCTGGCACTCCAGACAGGCTCAAGCAAACGCTCAAACAACAGGCTGAATGAAATCAACTTGAACTTTAATACTGTTGGTTCTACTACAGGAACCCTCACATGCTGACAGCTCTCTGACTAGCTGGAGGATCCAGTGTTACACCTCCTCACAGTAATATTATGCCAGTAAATATCTGAAGGCAAATGCACAAACATACAGAGATAGTCCTGAGGTAACCAAATACTGTATATGAACAATGTTGTGTATTTTGAAGTGTTCTTGTGGGTTGGCTAAGGCTTAATGCCCGAGGAGGCAGAGTAACCTATTATGCTTTTGAGAATAGAATGTTGATGCCTGGACGATGTAGAAACGATGTAGAATTGCATCATTTAAAATGTAGGCTTTTCTTAAATACGTCTGCAAGACATCTTGCCAATTAACAAACTATGTCTAAACTGCATCTTCCCAATGCGTAATGTATATAGGTTACATTGTGCCTACGTTGGGCAGAGGTTTGTGTGCTGTCTGGGATCAGGCATCAAATCAGCACGAAATGACAGGGGGAGAACATCATCATTGAAAGCACATAGAACATCATACATATTTATTGCCTGATGATCTTCCTTGATTTTTGGGGTCGGCAGGTAGCCTAGAGGTTAGAACATTGGACCAGTATCCGAAAGGTTGCTGGATTGAATCCCCGAGCTGACAATAATAAAAATCTGTCGTTCTGCCCCTGAACAAGGCAGTTACCCCACTGTTCCTAGGCTGTCGTTGTAAATAAGAATTTGTTCTTAACTGACTTGCCTAGACTGTGGAGTTTTTCAGGATAAAAAAATGAACAGAAAGGAGCTAAGCACAGCCAAAGTCATAGAGGACAACCTGATTCAGTCTGCTTTCCACCAGACACTGGGAGATGACTTCACCTTTCAGCTGGACAACAACCTAAAACACACATCTACACTGAGGTTCTATACCAAGACGACATTGAATGTTCCTGAGGGGACTAGTTACAGGTTTGACTTGAAAATATATGGCAAGACTTGAAAGTGTCCATCTAGCATTGATCAACAACCAACTTGACAGAGCTTGGAGAATTTTGAAAAAAGAATAATGGGCAAATATCCAATCCAAGGCTCTTAAGACTTACCCAAAAAGACCTGCGGCTGTAATCGCTGCCAAAGGTGATTGTAACGTATGTTTTTTTCGATGTGCTACAGGCCAGAACAAGCCTGTTTGACATGTTGTTTTGCATATGGATGTGGATTCATCTGGATCATAACAGTCTTCTAGGGTTGTGATGACAGAGGCTGTGGTCATAGAGCTGTGTGGTCTTCAGTGTGCTGGGAACATGGTCAATTAAAGACCTGTTGTGACGTTAACTCATTTATTTATTCATCACTTTGTTCATCTTACCAGGTTGGTGGTTTACTGGGAACTAATGATATTGTCTTATATTGGTTTATCTTGTCAGAGAACACACTGCAGGTTTGATATAACAGTTACACCAGGTTGTCTGGACCAGAACACACTGCAGGCCTGATATAAAATGGCGCTACAAGATGGCGTAGCAGTCAGACGTCTTTGTCTTGTCTCGTCCCATGTATATATATTTTTATATATTTTTCTTCACATTAAAAAAAATATTTTTCCTAAACCTCAACTTCAAAATACTCTCCCGCAACCCACCTCACCCAATGTGGTGTGGATCTGTTTTTTTCTAAAGTATTTCTATTTACCTCCGAACTGGAATACCTCAACTGAAGCTAGCTAACTAGCTACCAGCTATCAGTCAGTTAACCACTGCTAGCGGTCATCAGCTAACCTTTAGCTCGGAAAGCTCTCGCCATTTCGTACAACACGTTTCAAACCAGAGCATACCAGACCTATTTTTCTCTCCATATCTCCGGATTCCTGCCGCAAACTCTGAACCTTTTCATCTGGATCATCGCAGCTAGCTAACCGCAACCCGGGTTGACTACTCCTGGCTAACGTTTCCGTCCCGGAGCTAGCACCAACTAGCCTGGAGCTAGGCCATGCTAGACCCATCTCCCGGCTAGGGCTCCTGGGCTACTCCTGAAGCCCACTCCTCGGCTACAATATCCGGACCCCTTCTACTGCCGGTATGGGGCACGGAACCCCCCCCGATCCTTCACGACTGGAATACCGACATAATCTGCCCAAGGATCCCAACAGGCCCCTCAGGCGTGACGTCCCCTGAAGGCCCATTCTACTAACCGCGGCCTGCTAGCTATCTAGAGCATATTGGACTGTTAGCTGATCCATCGGCCAGTTTCTTGGACCACTATACCCATTTTGCCAATTGGACTTGGACCCCTCTGCTACTTGGAACCCTACTAATTCCACGACTGGTCTATCGACATCACCGCACGAGGAGGAGAAAACAGACTTTCCCCCATCGCGACGTCCCTCTAAGGCCCTTATGCTAGCTTGCTAGCCCCAGCCTGCTAACTGCTAGCTTGCTAGCCCTGGCCTGCTAACTGTCTGAATCGCCGTGTCCCCAGCCAGCCCAACCACTCACTGGACCCATACGATCACTTGGCTACGCATGCCTCTCCCTAATATCAATATGCCTTGTCCATTACTGTCCTGGTTAGTGATTACTGTCTTATTTCACTGTAGAGCCTCTAGCCCTGCTCAATATGCCTTAACCAACCATGTTGTTCCACCTCCCACATGTGATGACATCACCTGGTTTAAACGTCTCTAGAGACTATATCTCTCTCATCATTACTCAATGCCTAGGTTTACCTCCAATGTACTCTCTTCCTACCATAACTTTGTCTGTACATTATGCCTTGAATCTATGCTATCGTGCCCAGAAACCTGCTCCCTTTTCTCTCTGTTCCAAACATGCTAGACGGTCAGTTCTTATAGCCTTTAGCCGTACCCTTATCCTACTTCTCATCTGTTCCTCTGGTGATGTAGAGGTTAATCCAGGACCTGCAGTGCCTAGCTCCACTCCTACTCCCCAGGTGCTCTCATTTGTTGACTTCTGTAACCGTAAAAGCATTGGTTTCATGCATGTTGACATTAGAAGCCTACTCCCTAAGTTTGCTTTATTCACTGCTTTAGCACATTCTGCCAACCCGGATGTCTTAGCCGTGTCTGAATCCTGTCTTAGGAAAACCACCAAAAACCCTGAAATTTCTATCCCTAACTATACAATTTTCCGCTAAGATAGAACTGCCAAAGGGGGCGGTGTTGCAATCTACTGCAAAGATAGCCTGCAGAGTTCTGTCTTACTATCCAGGTCTGTACCAAAACAATTCGAGCTTCTACTTCTGAAAATTCACCTTTCCAGAAACAAGTCTCTCACCGTTGTCGCTTGCTATAGACCACCCTCTGCCCCCAGCTGTGCCCTGGACACCATATGTGAATTGATTGCACCCCATCTATCTTCTGAGCTCATGCTGCTAGGTGACCTAAACTGGGACACGCTTAACACCCCGTCAATCCTACAATCTAAGCTTGATGCCCTCAATCTCACACAAATTTATGAACCTACCAGGTACAACCGCAAATCCGTAAACACGGGCACCCTCATAGATATCATCCTAACTAACTCGCCCTCCAAATACACCTCTGCTGTTTTCAGACAAGATCTCAGCAATCACTGCCTCATTGCCTGCATCCGTAATGGGTCTGCGGTCAAACGACCACCCCTCATCACTGCCAAACGCCCTCAAAAACACTTCAGCGAACAGGCCTTTCTAATCGACCTGGCCGGGGTATCCTGGAATGACATTGACATCATTTCGTCAGTAGAGGATGCCTGGTTATTCTTTAAAAGTGCCTTCCTCACCATCTTAAATAAGCATGCTCCATTCAACAAATGTAGAACCAGGAATAGATATAGCCCTTGGTTCACTCCAGACCTGTCTGCCCTTGACCAGCACAAAAACATCCTGTGATATGCAACTTTTCAGGGAAGTTAGGAACCAATATACACAGGCAGTTAGGAAAGCTAAGGCTAGCTTTTTCAAACAGAAATTTTCATCCTGTAGTACAAACTCCAAAAAGTTCTGGGACACTGTAAAGTCCATGGAGAATAAGAGCACCTCCTCCCAGCTTCCCACTGCACTGAGGCTAGGAAACACTGTCACTATCGATAAATCCACAATAATTGAGAATTTCAAGAAGCATTTTTTTATGGCTGGCCATGCTTTCCACCTGGCTACCCCTACCCCGGTCAACAGCCCTGCGCTCCCCACAGCAACTCGCCCAAACCTCCCCCACTTCTCCTTCACCCAAATCCAGATAGCTGATGTTCTGAAAGAGCTGCAAAATCTGGACCCGTACAAATCAGCCGGGCTAGAAAATCTGGACCCTCTCTTTCTAAAATTATCTGCCGAAATTGTTGCAACCCCTATTACTAGCCTGTTCAACCTCTCTTTCGTATTGTCTGAGATTCCCATAGATTGGAAAGCTGCCGTGGTCACCCCCCTCTTCAAAGGGGGAGACACTCTAGACCCAAACTGCTACAGACCTATATCTATTCTACCCTGCCTTTCTAAGTTCTTTGAAAGCCAAGTTAACAAACAGATTACTGACCATTTTGAATCCCACCGTACCTTCTCCGTTATGCAATCTGGTTTCAGAGCTGGTCATGGGTACACCTCAGCCACGTTCAAGGTCCTAAACGATATCATAACCGCCATCGATAAGAGACATTACTGTGCAGCCGTATTCATCGACCTGGCTAAGGCTTTCGACTCTGTCAATCACAACATTGGCAGACTCAATAGCCTTGGTTTCTCAAATGATTGCCTCGCTTGGTTCAACAACTACTTCTCTGATAGAGTTCACTATGTCAAATCGGTGGGCCTGTTGTCCGGACCTCTGGCAGTCTCTATGGGGGTGCCACAGGGTTCAATTCTCGAGTTGACTCTCTTCTCTGTATACATCAATGATGTTGCTCTTGCTGCTGGTGATTCTCTGATACACCTCTACGCAGACGACACCATTCTGTATACCTCTGGCCCTTCGTTGGACACTGTGTTAACTAACCTCCAGATGAGCTTCAATGCCATACAACTCTCCTTCCGTGGCCTCCAACTGTTCTTAAATGCAAGTAAAACTAAATACATGCTCTTGAACCAATCGCTGCCTGCACCTGCCCGCCCGTCCAGCATCACTACTCTGGACGGTTCTGACTTAGAATATGTGGACAACTACAAATACCTAGGTGTCTGGTTAGACTGTAAACTCTCCTTCCAGACTCACATTAAACATCTCCAATCCAAAATTAAATCTAGAATCGGCTTCCTATTTGCAACATCCTTCACTCATGCTGCCAAACATATCTTTGTAAAACTGACCATCCTACCAATCCTCGACTTCGGCGATGTCATTTACAAAATAGCCTCCTACACTCCACTCAACAAATTGGATGCAGTCTATCACAGTGCCATCCGTTTTGTCACCAAAGCCCCATATACTACCCACCACTGCGACCTGTACGCTCTCGTTGGCTGGCCCTCGCTTCATACTCGTCGCCCACTGGCTCCAGGTCATCTACAAGTCTCTGCTAGGTAAAGCCCCGCCTTATCTCAGCTCACTGGTCACCATAGCAGCACCCACCTGTAGCACGCGCTCCAGCTGGTATATCTCACTGGTCACCCCCAAAGCCAATTCTTCCTTTGGCCGCCTCTCCTTCCAGTTCTCTGCTGCCAATGACTGGAACGAACTGCAAAAATCTCCGAAGCTGGAGACTCTTACCTCCCTCACTATCTTTAAGCACCAGCTGTCAGAGCAGCTCACAGATCACTGCACCTGTACATCTGTAAATAGCCCATCCAATCTACCTCATCCCCATACTGTATGTATTTATTTATCTATCTTGCGCCTTTGCACCCCAGAATCTCAACTTGCACATTCATCCTCTGCACATCCTACCATTCCAGTGTTTAATTGCTATATAGTAATTACTTTGCCACCATGGCTTATTTATTGCCTTACCTCTCTTATCCTACCTCATTTGCACATGCTGTATATAGATTTTCCTACTGTATTATTGATTGTATGTTTGTTTATTCCATGTGTTGTTGTATGTGTCAAATGCTTTGCTTTATCTTAGCCAGGTTGCAGTTGCAAATGAGAACTTGTTATCAACTAGCTTACCTGGTTAAATAAAGGCGAAAAAAAAGACAGGTACACCAGGTTGTCTGGCCCAGAACACACTGCAGGTCTGATATAACAGTTACACCAGGTTGTCTGGACCAGAAGACACTGCAGGTCTGATATAACAGTTACACCAGGTTGTCTGGACCAGAACACACTGCAGGTCTGATATAACAGTTACACCAGGTTGTCTGGACCAGAACACACTGCAGGTCTGATATAACAGTTACACCAGGTTGTCTGGACCAGAACACACTGCAGGCCTGATATAACAGTTACACCAGGTTGTCTGGACCAGAACACACTGCAGGCCTGATATAACAGTTACACCAGGTTGTCTGGACCAGAACACACTGCAGGTCTGATATAACAGTTACACCAGGTTGTCTGGACCAGAACACACTGCAGGCCTGATATAACAGTTACACCAGGTTGTCTGGACCAGAACACACTGCAGGCCTGATATAACAGTTACACCAGGTTGTCTGGACCAGAACACACTGCAGGCCTGATATAACAGTTACACCAGGTTGTCTGGACCAGAACACACTGCAGGTCTGATATAACAGTTACACCAGGTTGTCTGGACCAGAACACACTGCAGGTCTGATATAACAGTTACACCAGGTCGTTCTTCTCCACGTCTCTTTTGGACGTCCTGGATTTCTCTTCCCATCCTGTGTACTGTGTATTAATTGCAGGCTGTGTTTTGGTGATAGTCTGCATACTATATGTCCCATCCATTGCCATCTTTTGTTCTTCACCATCAAGGTCAAGGGTGTTGTGTCTGTCTCAAATTAAACGTCCCCTCAAACAGATCTTTATTCATCCATTGTCAGTGGAAATGTGTATATTTCCTGCCACAGACAGTACCCAACCCTCTGAAACACTGTTCACGTAACAGGCAATTAAACAATTAAGATATATTTCATCTGAAAATGTTTATTGAAAACATAAATACATTTGCCCAATAAGCACTTGTTGTCTTTAAAAGACAGTGTTACAGTTGTTGTTTAGCTAAAATGGTTCTATGTAGATCTTTTAGGGGTCTCGTATATTAAGAATGCAATAAAACCCCTTTAAGTTGTATCTATATATTATTTCTAAGAGTATAGTGAGTGACATTGTGTGCATTGAGTGTTGACTTATTTGATGACCTGGAGCGAGTTTGCATAGGTTTTCTGAAGAATCAATTTACATCATGTTTTTGTACCAAGATTAGCCAAAATCATGTGTTCTTAGGGAAATGCTTAGTGGGTTGGGGTAATGGAAATGACCTGGACAGGTAGGATAAAAGACGTAACAGCAGAGAGGCAACTCATTCTCTGGACCACATCGCAGTCTGCTTCTACCAACTCCAGAATCTCCAGGTTAGTTGAACTTTATTATTATTGTTGTCCTAGGAGGAAGGGTTTTCTAGACAATGTGTGTCTGCTTCTGCTTTGCTTGTTCTTTGGAGTCTGGAATGCCCAGGTTACTGTAAAATGTCTTTGTGACAAATGCTGATGTAAAAAAAGGATTTAGAAATTAATTGATTAATTGATTGGTTGGTTAATTGATTGACTTATTGTCCAACCTGGACGGGGGTGTTTTTTGTGTAGGAAAGGATGAGGCACCAGGGTGTGTTAGTGCTGGTCACTCTGCTGGGTTTCCTGTTGGCAAACCAGCTCAACCAGGTTAACGCTAAGGAAGGTATGTCTAGTGTGTGTGTGTTTGTATGTTGTGTGTGTAAATTTTTTCTTACCTTATCAGGACCACAATCTCCTGACAAGTCACTAGAATGTCCTGACAAGTCACTAGAATGTCCGGACAAGCCACTAGAATATCCCGACAAGCCACTAGAATGTCCCGACAAGCCACTAGTGTCCCGACAAGCCACTAGAATATCCCGACAAGCCACTAGAATATCCCGACAAGCCACTAGAATATCCCGACAAGCCACTAGAATATCCCGACAAGCCACTAGAATATCCCGACAAGCCACTAGTGTCCCGACAAGCCACTAGAATATCCCGACAAGCCACTAGAATGTCCCGACAAGCCACTAGAATGTCCCGACAAGCCACTAGAATATCCCGACAAGCCACTAGAATATCCCGACAAGCCACTAGAATATCCCGACAAGCCACTAGAATGTCCCGACAAGCCACTAGAATGTCCCGACAAGCCACTAGTGTCCCGACAAGCCACTATTATCCCGACAAGCCACTAGAATGTCCCGACAAATCACTAGAATGTCCCGACAAGTCACTAGAATGTCCTGACAAGGTAGGAGAACAAGAAAAATGTTGAAACGTCAGGACGTTTGTCATGTCCTGAATTAGTTTAAATGCTATTTTAGGTTTAAGGGTTAGGTTTAGGGTTTGAGGTTAAGGTTAGAGTTGGGGTTAAGATTAAGGTTAGGGTTAAAGTCAGGGTAAGGTTATGGGGGTCAGGGTTAGGTTTAGGCTTAGGAAAAATAAGATTTTGAATGGGAATACATTTGTACTCCACAAAAAGTCCTGAAAATGCACGAAAACAAAGCTGTTTGTGTGTTTAAAAGAGAAAGGTGTTTTTGAGTATGTAAAAGATGCATCGTTTTAATACAGTTCAATAAATTGTACTGCATGTCCTCTCTGACAGATGTGGCTGTCAGTGGGCCCCGAAAACTGGATTCTGCAGAGATTGATCCTATTGCTGACAAGCAGGGTAAGTGTGTATGTTTCTCTTGGTTTTCTATCTATCTATCTATCTATCTATCTATCTATCTATCTATCTATCTATCTATCTATCTATCTATCTATCTATCTATCTATCTATCTATCTATCTATCTATCTATCTATCTATCTATCTATCTATCTATCTATCTATCTATCTATCTATCTATCTATCTATCTATCTATCTATCTATCTATCTATCTATCTATCTATCTATTCAAGGGGCTTTATTGACATGGGAAACATGTGTTAACATTGCCAAAGCAAGTGAGGTAGATAATATACAAAAGTGAAGTAAACAATAAAAATTAACAGTAAACATTACACTTACAGAAGTTTCAAAACAATAAAGACATTACAAATGTCATATTATATATATATACAGTGTTGTAACAATGTACAAATGGTTAAAGTACACAATGGAAAATAAATAAGCATAAATATGGGTTGTATTTACAATGGTGTTTGTTCTTCACTGGTTGCCCTTTTCTTGTGGCAACAGGTCACAAATCTTGCTGCTGTGACGGCACACTGTGGAATTTCACCCAGTAGATATGGGAGTTTATCAAATTTGGATTTGTTTTCGAATTCTTTGTGGATCTGTGTAATCTGAGGGAAATATGTCTCTCTAATATGGTCATACATTGGGCAGGAGGTTAGGAAGTGCAGCTCAGTTTCCACCTCATTTTGTGGGCAGTGAGCACATAGCCTGTCTTCTCTTGAGAGCCATGTCTGCCTACGGCGGCCTTTCTCAATAGCAAGGCTATGCTCACTGAGTCTGTATCTATCTATCTATCTATCTATCTATCTATCTATCTATCTATCTATCTATCTATCTATCTATCTATCTATCTATCTATCTATCTATCTATCTATCTATCTATCTATCTATCTATCTATCTATCTATCTATCTATCTATCTATCTATCTATCTATCTATCTATCTATCTATCTATCTATCTATCTATCTACAAATAATAATGAAAGTAGACACTTGTGTTTCATTTAATAACTTTTGTTTAATCTTTCTCTGAAAAGACTCTTTGCCTCAAGAAGAACCAGAGGCTCAAAATGACGGTAAGTGAATCTCTCTACAACATAGTACATTGATACTAACTTTACTACTACCAGTAATGATAATAATGTAGCTTGCTGAGCAGTCAATACCTAGCTGGAACTAGTGTGTACATGTCCTGCCACACTCCCAGATAATGATGTCTCTTATACTATGTACAGTATGACAGCTGATATTGAAAGTAGACACTTGTGTTTAATTTTTAATAACTTTTGTTGAATCTTTCTCTGAAAAGACTCTTTGCCCCAAGAAGAACTAGAGGCTCAAAATGACGGTAAATTAATCTCTCTACAACATAGTACATTGATACTAACTTTACTACTACCAGTAATGATAATAATGTAGCTTGCTGAGCAGTCAATACCTAGCTGGAACTAGTGTGTACATGTCCTGACACACTCCCAGATAATGATGTCTCTTATACTATGTACAGTATGACAGCTGATATTGATATGAATATTTCATATGTACAGAGGCAGCTGCAGTAGGATTACTGCAGGAGATGCAGGGGACACCCAAATCAGAGAAGTTGCAAAATCTGTTTTGGGGATGGCGTTACAGATTTCGCAGGATTTACTGGAATCTCAGACGTTTCAACCAGCGGCTGATCAGGCGTCTCCGACGTCTCCGACGTCTCAGACGTATCATGGGTCGTAGATGGAGGCTCTATCCGCATTGTGGATAAGCACCTGTAAGTCCTACTCTTTCTTTGAGAGGTGAGATGTCTGTGTGACCTGGATATCTGAAAGTAAAGTAATGTCATAAAGTCAGGAGGGAGGGTAAATACATCACATCCTGGACATCTGAAAGTAAAGTCATGTATTTACCTTCCCTCCTGACTTTATGACATCACATCCTGGACATCTGATCTGCATCCACCACCTGGGTTCTTTAATCCTGCCTCCACTGATACAACAACCAATTAGAAACAAGTGTTTGTACAAATTAGTATTATAGCATTATCAAAAGTTACAGTAATATATATATATATGTGTGTGTGTGTTGCCATAAGGTATTGAGGATCCTCTCCTGTCTCCATATTGAATGGACCACTATGGAACTCACACGTCACCTGACATCACCTGCCATTATTACCAACGGATGCAGATCTGCACATCACAATATATCCATCCATTGTACCGTCCATATCTTCTGAATGTACCGTCCATATCTTCTGAATGTACCGTCCATATCTTCTGAATGTACCGTCCATATCTTCTGAATGTACCGTCCATATCTTCTGAATGTACCGTTCATATCTTCTGAATGTACCGTCCATATCTTCTGAATGTACCGTCCATATCTTCTGAATGTACCGTCCATATCTTCTGAATGTACCGTCCATATCTTCTGAATGTACCATCCATATCTTCTGAATGTACCGTCCATATCTTCTGAATGTACCGTCCATATCTTCTGAATGTACCGTCCATATCTTCTGAATGTACCGTCCATATCTTCTGATTGTACATCAGTATTAATGATGTGATTGATAAACAATGACGATGTGAATTCATGGTGGAAACGTTGTATGGCTCACCAGTTTATCTGTAATCCTTCAATAAACCTATATTAAGCATCATACATTTGTTAGCTGTGATTTTAAAATCTGCCAAATATATTAAAACCTCCCTCTCTTTCCTTGTCTGATTGACAGATCAGTAGTTGTCATCATGTTGCTAGGTAGAGTAGGGTGATATGCTAGTTTACACACTCTGCATGTGTCCTAAATGGCACTCTATTCTGTCCAGAACCCCGTGGTCTCTGGTCTAAAGTAATGCACTGCATAGAGAATGTGGTACCATTTGGAATGCAGTCTATCATGTACTTCCTGCTGACTTTATAGATCAAAGGTCACATTGGGGGATCTAGACACTGAGCAACAGGAAGATTAAAGGTCACATTAGGGGAACTAGACACTGGCCAACAGAAAACATTTCACTATCTCTGCTCTGACTCTACCTTGTGGACATGAGTTGTAGTTACATCTTTGGTTTCCGGGATTCATCCGATGACTTAATTAATAAACTTTCACTTTCAAGTTAAAATCCTTAGTTGCTACATACAGTTTTGGACTTATAAATGAATGTTATATCCATTGATTCTCCAATAAAATAACTTACAAATGCATCATGAGCAGTCTGAGAACCTGAGCACTCTGGAACAGGTTTTCATCAAGGATCTCTCTGTACTTTGCTCTGTTCACCTTTCCCTCGATCCTGACTAGTCTCTCAGTCCCTGCCACTGAAAAACATCCCCACAGCATGATGCTGCCACCACCATGCTTCATCATAGGGATGGTGCATGTTTCCTCCAGAGCACTCAGGACCTCAGACTGGGGTGAAGGTTCACCTTCCAACAGGACAACGACCCTAAACACTCAGGCAAGACAACGCAGGTGTGGCTTCGGGACAAATCTCTGAATGTCCTTGAGTGGCCCAGCCAGAGACCAGACTTTAACCTGATTGAGCATCTCTGGAGAGACCGGAAATAGCTGTGCCACAACGCTCCCCATCCAACCTGACAGAGCTTGAGAGAATCTGCAGAGAAGATTGGGACAAACTCCCCAAATACAGGTGTGCCAAGCTTGTAGCGTCATGCCCAAGAAGACTCAAGGCTGTAATCACTGCCAAAGGTGCTTCAACAAAGTACTGAGTAAAGGGTCTGAATACTTATGTAAATGTGATATTTGAGTTGTTGTATATTTTTCAACAATTTCCTGTTTTTGCTTTGTCATTATGGGGTATTGTGATGTCATTATGGGGTATTGTGATGTCATTATGGGGTATTGTGAAAAGGAAAATTCAAGATATATATTTCCACTGAGCTGCGCTTCGATAGATGGGTCGAAGATGGAAGCCTGGTTTGCTCAGCAGAGATCGCCATTGACCTTTGAAGAATCTATCTGGTCGTAATGTTGTCGAGCGGATACGTTATAGCCTGTCGTTGTTATTAGGAGATTGTCTGTCCTACGCCACGTACGTTTACAGCTGCAGCTGATACATCCTAGAAGTCGAGTTATCACTTCTTCTTTAGTCAATAAGAGTTCAAAGTTCATACCATTTTGCCATAATTAGCTCGTGCTGAATTCTGGCTAGTCTAGTAGAAATTCATCCTTCCAGCGTAGTGATCGTCACCTCCACGTGATCTGGTCTCATGTACATTTCGTTATGTAGAGTGAATATTCAACCATTCTCAACCACAGCTCACGCTGGGGTTTGCGTAGTCTGATGTGAATTGGGTCACGGGGGCTTTATACTGGGGAAGAGAAGGGCATGTTTCATCCCTCTCCAACCAATGTCTGTTCAGTTGGGCGTGGCCACCGAGTAAGCATAAAATGACTTATGAAAACAATTCTCTCATTTAGAAAGATAAAATTACATTTAATATTTTCACAAATAGTTTCATATTTAAACATTTAAATTGCATAACAATTCCATGTGAATCTGATGACTAGAATGTGTAGACTTTCCAAGATATAATTTATGCCGTCCTATCATCAGTAATAATGTCTCAGAAGACAACTGATCTGACATCATATTCTTTAAGTAACAACGGACACTTTCAACTGGTTGGATTACAGAAATATTGTTCCATTCCCCAACCTTTTGATGTTACCATATACTGTCTCTATGTTAAAAAAAGTATTTCCAAGAGTCCATTCTGTAGAGTAGAGAGAGAAAAGGGGAAAAGGTATTTATGGTGGGGGGGGGGGGGGGGGTCATAAACCTCACCCAACAGGATAACGTCATGACACATGTTTTAGATCTGCAATGGCACACCTGTAAGAACCCTCTTCGTGCTGTGTCCAGGACGGTTGCAGAGTATGTCCTGCTCCAGCTTGCTTTGGATGAAGGGGAGACTGGCACTCCTACTTTGATATTCACTGGTTAACCTGTCCTTACACCTTTTGGTCCTGCTGTGTGTGTATGTGCGTGCGTGCAGGACTGTTGCAGAGTACTGCCCCAAGCTGCAGTCTCTGAAGGTGAACCACTGTCACAACGTGACTGAGTCCAGTCTGGACCCCCTGCGGAAGAGGAACGTTGAGATTGACGTGGAGCCACCACTACAGAGGGCCCTTGTGCTGCTGCAGGTATGAAGGCGAAGGACACACTCATGTACAATTATTACTGTCATTTATAACACAACAATTAGTGTATTTGAATAATCACATATCACCCCCCAGTTTTAACACTTAAGAACATCCGGCATCCTATACATTTAATGTGAAGGGCTGAACACACAGCGTCTTGTATTGTTTCACTGAGGCATTGATGAAAGCAATTGTACTGTAAGGACCATACAAAACAAAATGTCCATCTGAAAGGATTTGAAGTATCATCTATAATGTATTGTTGTTCTCTGTCTATTTCCCTGGTGATACTGCAGGATGTGGTGGGGTTCGCTCCCTTCATCAACCTCCAGATCTACGCTAAAGTACATCTGTATTACTCACCCAACCAACTGGAAACAGGTAGGCTAGCTAGGCTAAGGAACATCTGTATTACTCATCCAACCAACTGGAAACAGGTAGGCTAGCTAGGCTAAAATACATCTGTATTACTCATCCAACCAACTGAAAACCGGTAGGCTAGCTAGGCTAAAGTACATCTGTATTACTCATCCAACCAACTGAAAACAGGTAGGCTAGCTAGGCTAAAATACATCTGTATTACTCCTCCAACCAACTGAAAACAGGTAGGCTAGCTAGGCTAAGGAACATCTGTATTACTCATCCAACCAACTGGAAACAGGTAGGCTAGCTAGGCTAAAGGACATCTGTATTACTCCTCCAACCAACTGGACACATGTAGGCTAGCTAGGCTAAATGACATCTGTATTACTCATCCAACCAACTGGAAACAGGTAGGCTAGCTAGGCTAAAATACATCTGTATTACTCATCCAACCAACTGAAAACCGGTAGGCTAGCTAGGCTAAAGTACATCTGTATTACTCATCCAACCAACTGAAAACAGGTAGGCTAGCTAGGCTAAAATACATCTGTATTACTCCTCCAACCAACTGAAAACAGGTAGGCTAGCTAGGCTAAGGAACATCTGTATTACTCATCCAACCAACTGGAAACAGGTAGGCTAGCTAGGCTAAAGGACATCTGTATTACTCATCCAACCAACTGGACACATGTAGGCTAGCTAGGCTAAATGACATCTGTATTACTCATCCAACCAACTGGAAACAGGTAGGCTAGCTAGGCTAAAATACATCTGTATTACTCATCCAACCAACTGAAAATAGGTAGGCTAGCTAGGCTAAAGGACATCTTTATTACTCATCCAACCAACTGGACACATGTAGGCTAGCTAGGCTAAATTACATCTGTATTACTCATCCAACCAACTGACAACATGTAGGCTAGCTAGGCTAAAATACATCTGTATTACTCATCTAACCAACTGGAAACATGTAGGCTAGCTAGGCTAAAGGACATCTGTATTACTCATCCAACCAACTGGAAACAGGTAGGCGAGCTAGGCTAAGGAACATCTGTATTACTCATCCAACCAACTGGAAACAGGTAGGCTAGTTAGGCTAAAATACATCTGTATTACTCATCCAACCAACTGAAAACCGGTAGGCTAGCTAGGCTAAAGTACATCTGTATTACTCATCCAACCAACTGAAAACAGGTAGGCTAGCTAGGCTAAAATACATCTGTATTACTCCTCCAACCAACTGAAAACAGGTAGGCTAGCTAGGCTAAGGAACATCTGTATTACTCATCCAACCAACTGGAAACAGGTAGGCTAGCTAGGCTAAAGGACGTCTGTATTACTCCTCCAACCAACTGGACACATGTAGGCTAGCTAGGCTAAATGACATCTGTATTACTCATCCAACCAACTGGAAACAGGTAGGCTAGCTAGGCTAAAATACATCTGTATTACTCATCCAACCAACTGAAAACCGGTAGGCTAGCTAGGCTAAAGTACATCTGTATTACTCATCCAACCAACTGAAAACAGATAGGCTAGCTAGGCTAAAATACATCTGTATTACTCCTCCAACCAACTGAAAACAGGTAGGCTAGCTAGGCTAAGGAACATCTGTATTACTCATCCAACCAACTGGAAACAGGTAGGCTAGCTAGGCTAAAGGACATCTGTATTACTCATCCAACCAACTGGACACATGTAGGCTAGCTAGGCTAAATGACATCTGTATTACTCATCCAACCAACTGGAAACAGGTAGGCTAGCTAGGCTAAAATACATCTGTATTACTCATCCAACCAACTGAAAACAGGTAGGCTAGCTAGGCTAAAGGACATCTTTATTACTCATCCAACCAACTGGACACATGTAGGCTAGCTAGGCTAAATTACATCTGTATTACTCATCCAACCAACTGACAACAGGTAGGCTAGCTAGGCTAAAATACATCTGTATTACTCATCTAACCAACTGACATAAGGTAGGCTAGCTAGGCTAAAATACATCTGTATTACTCATCTAACCAACTGGAAACATGTAGGCTAGCTAGGCTAAAGGACATCTGTATTACTCATCCAACCAACTGGAAACATGTAGGCTAGCTAGGCTAAAATACATCTGTATTACTCCTCCTTCCAACTGGAAACATGTAGGCTAGCTAGGCTAAAATACATCTGTATTACTCATCTAACCAACTGGAAACATGTAGGCTAGCTAGGCTAAAGGACATCTGTATTACTCATCCAACCAACTGGAAACATGTAGGCTAGCTAGGCTAAAATACTTCGGTATTACTCCTCCTTCGAATTGGAAACAGGTAAGCTAGCTGACGCTTCTCAGAATCAGCTAAATATTTGAATCTTTTTGCTCTAAATACCTGTTTAGGTGTGTAATCCTATGTATTCATGCAGTATCAATGTTATGTAACTACAAATCTCCTGAAGTGTGCACTTGTTCACCACTCCCCATATATAAAGTATTGGATAGGTGTAGGTACGGGCTAGACCGTTTCCACAATGTTTATTATACCAGTAATTACCAGTAAATGCAGTGCATACTTAGGGACAAAGGACAGAATATTGGACTCTACTTTAATGTTCTGCAGTCTATGTAACCAGCGGTATTGTTTTTTTGCAGGTTTTCCTCCACTAGGAGAATGACCTGTTTCAATTGAAACACACCCTGTGTGCTGGGACGTCAATTAAGCAATTCAAGGACAAACAAAAACGGATGTATATGGGAAATATATTGTAGAACTTGTCTCTTATTTATTACAGTGATGTTGCAGATTATAATTATGCACTTAGGAAAAGACTGAAGGAAGCCATGCACTTTTCAGTAACGCTGTCATGAGTCCAAAAGATTCCTGCAGTATTTATTTGTATTTCATCACACCCTAACAACACTTTAGATGTTCTTGTGATCTATAGCTTTAGAAAAGGACCATTCCAACCAAAGGAGAAGACGTAAATATAAGAGCATATTGTTGAGTTTTTGTGTGTTTATTGACATGTTACTCTGCTAAATGTATGATACATACACCTCTAAATGTTTCATTCAGATTAGCTAGGTGAACTTTTTATATATTAGGTAGGTACACTTTTTATATGACGTAAATAAACGTTTTATATTGTGTGTTTGCATTGACCTTACATTGACTGAAACTATGCTCTTACAATATCCGTTTTAATGGTAGTTGAGCTGATCAGTTCAGGCCTGGCCCACCATTTTGTTAAAATGTCATTTTAAAATGTTGTAAGAATCTGGATACCATGATCTTGAAATCCTCCTTTTGTCTGTTTACTTCAGGAAATCTGGTTTTCCATTTGAACGTCTGAAAACATGTAGGACTAGTTGTAAAACCACATTAGTTCAATAAGCTTTCTCATATGGTAGGCTATGAAGAAGGACACATTTCTGTTTGTTTTTTCAATAGTCACATATTACAATCCCAGTTTTACATCTTGGAAGAAACATGAGAAGAACTTGCAGTGTAAAGTACATTTTAATGTGATTGGCTGATCACCCCACATTGTATTGTTTCACTGAGGAGTTGCAGTATTGAAAACGGTTGTATTCTATGTGTAATGAGGACCATCCAATCATGTCTATCTGAGAATATAAAGTTCTATCTATAACCTATGAGCTTTGTCTTGCTAGTTATCGTACTACATTATCTCTGGGTGGCAGTTGGAAGGAACAGGACTTCTCTTTGTGTAGACATAACATTACAACCAGAAGGAATGTTCTCTTCCTGTAACAAACATATGCCTGTACATGTGCACGTCGGTGAACTTCAAGTGAAATGGTTTGAAAACGTACTTCAATTCAGGCATGGAAGGTGCCACTGTACTACTAATTATCCCACAATGCTTCACTGCGAGTTGAGAAGTGGGTATTTTTACTGTCACAGTACTCAATCTCCTGACTGTTAATGCACCAGGCTGGGAGCAACACAGGGTCAGTATTACAGCCTTACCCTTGTAACAGTTTAGGGGTTAAATGCCTTGCTCAAGGCCACAATGGGATAGGGGATGGCACCAGCCCTGTGCCTGTTGTCTTTTAAATGCTGTGCTTGATTTAGCTTACCTGGTGCAATAGAATAGTCCCAAAAGTGCAAACCCCACTCACCCATCTGGCACTCCAGACAGGCTCAAGCAAACGCTCAAACAACAGGCTGAATGAAATCAACTTGAACTTTAATACTGTTGGTTCTACTACAGGAACCCTCACATGCTGACAGCTCTCTGACTAGCTGGAGGATCCAGTGTTACACCTCCTCACAGTAATATTATGCCAGTAAATATCTGAAGGCAAATGCACAAACATACAGAGATAGTCCTGAGGTAACCAAATACTGTATATGAACAATGTTGTGTATTTTGAAGTGTTCTTGTGGGTTGGCTAAGGCTTAATGCCCGAGGAGGCAGAGTAACCTATTATGCTTTTGAGAATAGAATGTTGATGCCTGGACGATGTAGAAACGATGTAGAATTGCATCATTTAAAATGTAGGCTTTTCTTAAATACGTCTGCAAGACATCTTGCCAATTAACAAACTATGTCTAAACTGCATCTTCCCAATGCGTAATGTATATAGGTTACATTGTGCCTACGTTGGGCAGAGGTTTGTGTGCTGTCTGGGATCAGGCATCAAATCAGCACGAAATGACAGGGGGAGAACATCATCATTGAAAGCACATAGAACATCATACATATTTATTGCCTGATGATCTTCCTTGATTTTTGGGGTCGGCAGGTAGCCTAGAGGTTAGAACATTGGACCAGTATCCGAAAGGTTGCTGGATTGAATCCCCGAGCTGACAATAATAAAAATCTGTCGTTCTGCCCCTGAACAAGGCAGTTACCCCACTGTTCCTAGGCTGTCGTTGTAAATAAGAATTTGTTCTTAACTGACTTGCCTAGACTGTGGAGTTTTTCAGGATAAAAAAATGAACAGAAAGGAGCTAAGCACAGCCAAAGTCATAGAGGACAACCTGATTCAGTCTGCTTTCCACCAGACACTGGGAGATGACTTCACCTTTCAGCTGGACAACAACCTAAAACACACATCTACACTGAGGTTCTATACCAAGACGACATTGAATGTTCCTGAGGGGACTAGTTACAGGTTTGACTTGAAAATATATGGCAAGACTTGAAAGTGTCCATCTAGCATTGATCAACAACCAACTTGACAGAGCTTGGAGAATTTTGAAAAAAGAATAATGGGCAAATATCCAATCCAAGGCTCTTAAGACTTACCCAAAAAGACCTGCGGCTGTAATCGCTGCCAAAGGTGATTGTAACGTATGTTTTTTTCGATGTGCTACAGGCCAGAACAAGCCTGTTTGACATGTTGTTTTGCATATGGATGTGGATTCATCTGGATCATAACAGTCTTCTAGGGTTGTGATGACAGAGGCTGTGGTCATAGAGCTGTGTGGTCTTCAGTGTGCTGGGAACATGGTCAATTAAAGACCTGTTGTGACGTTAACTCATTTATTTATTCATCACTTTGTTCATCTTACCAGGTTGGTGGTTTACTGGGAACTAATGATATTGTCTTATATTGGTTTATCTTGTCAGAGAACACACTGCAGGTTTGATATAACAGTTACACCAGGTTGTCTGGACCAGAACACACTGCAGGCCTGATATAAAATGGCGCTACAAGATGGCGTAGCAGTCAGACGTCTTTGTCTTGTCTCGTCCCATGTATATATATTTTTATATATTTTTCTTCACATTAAAAAAAATATTTTTCCTAAACCTCAACTTCAAAATACTCTCCCGCAACCCACCTCACCCAATGTGGTGTGGATCTGTTTTTTTCTAAAGTATTTCTATTTACCTCCGAACTGGAATACCTCAACTGAAGCTAGCTAGCTAACTAGCTACCAGCTATCAGTCAGTTAACCACTGCTAGCGGTCATCAGCTAACCTTTAGCTCGGAAAGCTCTCGCCATTTCGTACAACACGTTTCAAACCAGAGCATACCAGACCTATTTTTCTCTCCATATCTCCGGATTCCTGCCGCAAACTCTGAACCTTTTCATCTGGATCATCGCAGCTAGCTAACCGCAACCCGGGTTGACTACTCCTGGCTAACGTTTCCGTCCCGGAGCTAGCACCAACTAGCCTGGAGCTAGGCCATGCTAGACCCATCTCCCGGCTAGGGCTCCTGGGCTACTCCTGAAGCCCACTCCTCGGCTACAATATCCGGACCCCTTCTACTGCCGGTATGGGGCACGGAACCCCGCCGATCCTTCACGACTGGAATACCGACATAATCTGCCCAAGGATCCCAACAGGCCCCTCAGGCGTGACGTCCCCTGAAGGCCCATTCTACTAACCGCGGCCTGCTAGCTATCTAGAGCATATTGTTATACTATTATATATATTATATATATATATTATTATGTTATATATTGTTATATAGCATACTGTTAGCTGATCCATCGGCCAGTTTCTTGGACCACTATACCCATTTTGCCAATTGGACTTGGACCCCTCTGCTACTTGGAACCCTACTAATTCCACGACTGGTCTATCGACATCACCGCACGAGGAGGAGAAAACAGACTTTCCCCCATCGCGACGTCCCTCTAAGGCCCTTATGCTAGCTTGCTAGCCCCAGCCTGCTAACTGCTAGCTTGCTAGCCCTGGCCTGCTAACTGTCTGAATCGCCGTGTCCCCAGCCAGCCCAACCACTCACTGGACCCATACGATCACTTGGCTACGCATGCCTCTCCCTAATATCAATATGCCTTGTCCATTACTGTCCTGGTTAGTGATTACTGTCTTATTTCACTGTAGAGCCTCTAGCCCTGCTCAATATGCCTTAACCAACCATGTTGTTCCACCTCCCACATGTGATGACATCACCTGGTTTAAACGTCTCTAGAGACTATATCTCTCTCATCATTACTCAATGCCTAGGTTTACCTCCAATGTACTCTCTTCCTACCATAACTTTGTCTGTACATTATGCCTTGAATCTATGCTATCGTGCCCAGAAACCTGCTCCCTTTTCTCTCTGTTCCAAACATGCTAGACGGTCAGTTCTTATAGCCTTTAGCCGTACCCTTATCCTACTTCTCATCTGTTCCTCTGGTGATGTAGAGGTTAATCCAGGACCTGCAGTGCCTAGCTCCACTCCTACTCCCCAGGCGCTCTCATTTGTTGACTTCTGTAACCGTAAAAGCATTGGTTTCATGCATGTTGACATTAGAAGCCTACTCCCTAAGTTTGCTTTATTCACTGCTTTAGCACATTCTGCCAACCTGGATGTCTTAGCCGTGTCTGAATCCTGTCTTAGGAAAACCACCAAAACCCCTGAAATTTCTATCCCTAACTATACAATTTTCCGCTAAGATAGAACTGCCAAAGGGGGCGGTGTTGCAATCTACTGCAAAGATAGCCTGCAGAGTTCTGTCTTACTATCCAGGTCTGTACCAAAACAATTCGAGCTTCTACTTCTGAAAATTCACCTTTCCAGAAACAAGTCTCTCACCGTTGTCGCTTGCTATAGACCACCCTCTGCCCCCAGCTGTGCCCTGGACACCATATGTGAATTGATTGCACCCCATCTATCTTCTGAGCTCATGCTGCTAGGTGACCTAAACTGGGACACGCTTAACACCCCGTCAATCCTACAATCTAAGCTTGATGCCCTCAATCTCACACAAATTTATGAACCTACCAGGTACAACCGCAAATCCGTAAACACGGGCACCCTCATAGATATCATCCTAACTAACTCGCCCTCCAAATACACCTCTGCTGTTTTCAGACAAGATCTCAGCAATCACTGCCTCATTGCCTGCATCCGTAATGGGTCTGCGGTCAAACGACCACCCCTCATCAATCAATCAATCAATCAAGTTTATTTTATATAGCCCTTCGTACATCAGCTAATATCTCGAAGTGCTGTACAGAAACCCAGCCTAAAACCCCAAACAGCTAGTAATGCAGGTGTAGAAGCACCTGCATCACTGCCAAACGCTCCCAAAAACACTTCAGCGAACAGGCCTTTCTAATCGACCTGGCCGGGGTATCCTGGAATGACATTGACATCATTCCGTCAGTAGAGGATGCCTGGTTATTCTTTAAAAGTGCCTTCCTCACCATCTTAAATAAGCATGCTCCATTCAACAAATGTAGAACCAGGAATAGATATAGCCCTTGGTTCACTCCAGACCTGTCTGCCCTTGACCAGCACAAAAACATCCTGTGATATGCAACTTTTCAGGGAAGTTAGGAACCAATATACACAGGCAGTTAGGAAAGCTAAGGCTAGCTTTTTCAAACAGAAATTTTCATCCTGTAGTACAAACTCCAAAAAGTTCTGGGACACTGTAAAGTCCATGGAGAATAAGAGCACCTCCTCCCAGCTGCCCACTGCACTGAGGCTAGGAAACACTGTCACTACTGATAAATCCACAATAATTGAGAATTTCAAGAAGCATTTTTTTATGGCTGGCCATGCTTTCCACCTGGCTACCCCTACCCCGGTCAACAGCCCTGCGCTCCCCACAGCAACTCGCCCAAACCTCCCCCACTTCTCCTTCACCCAAATCCAGATAGCTGATGTTCTGAAAGAGCTGCAAAATCTGGACCCCTACAAATCAGCCGGGCTAGAAAATCTGGACCCTCTCTTTCTAAAATTATCTGCCGAAATTGTTGCAACCCCTATTACTAGCCTGTTCAACCTCTCTTTCGTATCGTCTGAGATTCCCATAGATTGGAAAGCTGCCGTGGTCACCCCCCTCTTCAAAGGGGGAGACACTCTAGACCCAAACTGCTACAGACCTATATCTATTCTACCCTGCCTTTCTAAGGTCTTTGAAAGCCAAGTTAACAAACAGATTACTGACCATTTTGAATCCCACCGTACCTTCTCCGCTATGCAATCTGGTTACAGAGCTGGTCATGGGTACACCTCAGCCACGCTCAAGGTCCTAAACGATATCATAACCGCCATCGATAAGAGACATTACTGTGCAGCCGTATTCATCGACCTGGCTAAGGCTTTCGACTCTGTCAATCACAACATTGGCAGACTCAATAGCCTTGGTTTCTCAAATGATTGCCTCGCTTGGTTCAACAACTACTTCTCTGATAGAGTTCACTATGTCAAATCGGTGGGCCTGTTGTCCGGACCTCTGGCAGTCTCTATGGGGGTGCCACAGGGTTCAATTCTCGAGTCGACTCTCTTCTCTGTATACATCAATGATGTTGCTCTTGCTGCTGGTGATTCTCTGATACACCTCTACGCAGACGACACCATTCTGTATACCTCTGGCCCTTCGTTGGACACTGTGTTAACTAACCTCCAGATGAGCTTCAATGCTATACAACTCTCCTTCCGTGGCCTCCAACTGTTCTTAAATGCAAGTAAAACTAAATACATGCTCTTGAACCGATCGCTGCCCGCCCGTCCAGCATCACTACTCTGGACGGTTCTGACTTAGAATATGTGGACAACTACAAATACCCTAGGTGTCTGGTTAGACTGTAAACTCTCCTTCCAGACTCACATTAAACATCTCCAATCCAAAATTAAATCTAGAATCGGCTTCCTATTTGCAACATCCTTCACTCATGCTGCCAAACATACCCTTGTAAAACTGACCATCCTACCAATCCTCGACTTCGGCGATGTCATTTACAAAATAGCGTCCTACACTCCACTCAACAAATTGGATGCAGTCTATCACAGTGCCATCCGTTTTGTCACCAAAGCCCCATATACTACCCACCACTGCGACCTGTATGCTCTCGTTGGCTGGCCCTTGCTTCATACTCGTCGCCCACTGGCTCCAGGTCATCTACAAGTCTCTGCTAGGTAAAGCCCCGCCTTATCTCAGCTCACTGGTCACCATAGCAGCACCCACCTGTAGCACGCGCTCCAGCTGGTATATCTCACTGGTCACCCCCAAAGCCAATTCTTCCTTTGGCCGCCTCTCCTTCCAGTTCTCTGCTGCCAATGACTGGAACGAACTGCAAAAATCTCCGAAGCTGGAGACTCTTACCTCCCTCACTATCTTTAAGCACCAGCTGTCAGAGCACCTCACAGATCACTGCACCTGTAATTAGCTCATCTGTAAATAGCCCATCCAATCTACCTCATCCCCATACTGTATGTATTTATTTATTTATCTTGCGCCTTTGCACCCCAGAATCTCAACTTGCACATTCATCCTCTGCACATCCTACCATTCCAGTGTTTAATTGCTATATAGTAATTACTTTGCCACCATGGCTTATTTATTGCCTTACCTCTCTTATCCTACCTCATTTGCACATGCTGTATATAGATTTTCCTACTGTATTATTGATTGTATGTTTGTTTATTCCATGTGTTGTTGTATGTGTCAAATGCTTTGCTTTATCTTAGCCAGGTCGCAGTTGCAAATGAGACCTTGTTCTCAACTAGCCTACCTGGTTAAATAAAGGCGAAAAAAAAGACAGGTACACCAGGTTGTCTGGCCCAGAACACACTGCAGGCCTGATATAACAGTTACACCAGGTTGTCTGGACCAGAACACACTGCAGGCCTGATATAACAGTTACACCAGGTTGTCTGGACCAGAACACACTGCAGGTCTGATATAACAGTTACACCAGGTTGTCTGGACCAGAACACACTGCAGGTCTGATATAACAGTTACACCAGGCCGTTCTTCTCCACGTCTCTTTTGGACGTCCTGGATTTGTCTTCCCATCCGGTGTACTGTGTATTAATTGCAGGCTGTGTTTTGGTGATAGTCTGCATACTATATGTCCCAGCCATTGCCATCTTTTGTTCTTCACCATCAAGGTCAAGGGTGTTGTGTCTGTCTCAAATTAAACGTCCCCTCAAACAGATCTTTATTCATCCATTGTCAGTGGAAATGTGTATATTTCCTGCCACAGACAGTACCCAACCCTCTGAAACACTGTTCACGTAACAGGCAATTAAACAATTAAGATATATTTCATCTGAAAATGTTTATTGAAAACATAAATACATTTGCCCAATAAGCACTTGTTGTCTTTAAAAGACATTGTTACAGTTGTTGTTTAGCTAAAATGGTTCTATGTAGATCTTTTAGGGGTCTCGTATATTAAGAATGCAATAAAACCCCTTTAAGTTGTATCTAGATATTATTTTCTAAGAGTATAGTGAGTGACATTGTGTGCATTGAGTGTTGACTTATTTGATGACCTGGAGCGAGTTTGCATAGGTTTTCTGAAGAATCAATTTACATCATGTTTTTGTACCAAGATTAGCCAAAATCATGTGTTCTTAGGGAAATGCTTAGTGGGTTGTGGTAATGGAAATGACCTGGACAGGTAGGATAAAAGACGTAACAGCAGAGAGGCAACTCATTCTCTGGACCACATCGCAGTCTGCTTCTACCAACTCCAGAATCTCCAGGTTAGTTGAACTTTATTATTATTGTTGTCCTAGGAGGAAGGGTTTTCTAGACAATGTGTGTCTGCTTCTGCTTTGCTTGTTCTTTGGAGTCTGGAACGCCCGGGTTACTGTAAAATGTCTTTGTGACAAACGCTGATGTAAAAAAAGGATTTAGAAATTAATTTGATTAATTGATTGGTTGATTGGTTGATTGGTTGGTTAATTGATTGACTTATTGTCCAACCTGGATGGGGGTGTTTTTTGTGTAGGAAAGGATGAGGCACCAGGGTGTGTTAGTGCTGGTCACTCTGCTGGGTTTCCTGTTGGCAAACCAGCTCAACCAGGTTAACGCTAAGGAAGGTATGTCTAGTGTGTGTGTTTGTATGTTGTGTGTGTACATTTTTTCCTACCTTATCAGGACCACAATCTCCTGACAAGTCACTAGAATGTCCTGACAAGTCACTAGAATGTCCGGACAAGTCACTAGAATGTCCGGACAAGTCACTAGAATGTCCGGACAAGTCACTAGAATGTCCGGACAAGTCACTAGAATGTCCGGACAAGTCACTAGAATGTCCGGACAAGTCACTAGAATGTCCGGACAAGTCACTAGAATGTCCGGACAAGCCACTAGAATGTCCCGATAAGCCACTAGAATGTCCGGACAAGCCACTAGACTGTCCGGACAAGCCACTAGACTGTCCGGACAAGTCACTAGAATGTCCGGACAAGTCACTAGAATGTCCGGACAAGTCACTAGAATGTCCGGACAAGCCACTAGAGTGTCCCGACAAGCCACTAGAATGTCCCGACAAGCCACTAGAATGTCCCGACAAGCCACTAGAATGTCCCGACAAGCCACTAGAATGTCCCGACAAGCCACTAGAATGTCCCGAAAAGCCACTAGTGTCCCGACAAGCCATTAGAATGTCCCGACAAGCCACTAGAATGTCCCGAAAAGCCACTAGTGTCCCGACAAGCCATTAGAATGTCCCGACAAGCCACTAGAATGTCCCGACAAGTTAGGAGAACAAGAAAAATGTTGAAACGTCAAGACTTTTGTCATGTGCTGAATTAGTTTAAATGCTATTTTAGGTTTAAGGGTTAGGTTTAGGGTTTGAGGTTAAGGTTAGAGTTGGGGTTAAGATTAAGGTTAGGGTTGAAGTCAGGGTAAGGTTATGGGTCAGGGTTAGGTTTAGGCTTAGGAAAAATAAGATTTTGAATGGGAATACATTTGTACTCCACAAAAAGTCCTGAAAATGCATGAAAACAAAGCTGTTTGTGTGTTTTAAAGAGAAGGGTGTTTTTGAGTATGTAGAAGATGCATCGTTTTAATACAGTTCAATAAATTGTACTGTATGTCCTCTCTGACAGATGTGGCTGTCAGTGGGCCCAGAAAACTGGATTCTGCAGAGATTGATCCTATTGCTGAAAAGCAGGGTAAGTGTGTATGTTTCTCTTGGTTTTCTATCTATCTATCTATCTATCTATCTATCTATCTATCTATCTATCTATCTATCTATCTATCTATCTATCTATCTATCTATCTATCTATCTATCTATCTATCTATCTATCTATCTATCTATCTATCTATCTATCTATCTATCTATCTATCTATCTATCTATTCAAGGGGCTTTATTGACATGGGAAACATGTGTTAACATTGCCAAAGCAAGTGAGGTAGATAATATACAAAATTGAAGTAAACAATAAAAATTAACAGTAAACATTACACTTACAGAAGTTTCAAAACAATAAAGACATTACAAATGTCATATTATATATATACAGTGTTGTAACAATGTACAAATGGTTAAAGTACACAATGGAAAATAAATAAGCATAAATATGGGTTGTATTTACAATGGTGTTTGTTCTTCACTGGTTGCCCTTTTCTTGTGGCAACAGGTCACACATCTTGCTGCTGTGATGGCACACTGTGGAATTTCACCCAGTAGATATGGGAGTTTATCAAATTTGGATTTGTTTTCGAATTCTTTGTGGATCTGTGTAATCTGAGGGAAATATGTCTCTCTAATATGTTCATACATTGGGCAGGAGGTTAGGAAGTGCAGCTAAGTTTCCACCTCCACCTTCCACCTTTGTGGGCACTGAGCACATAGCCTGTCTTCTCTTGAGAGCCATGTCTGCCTACGGCGGCCTTTCTCAATAGCAAGGCTATGCTCACTGAGTCTGTATCTATCTATCTATCTATCTATCTATCTATCTATCTATCTATCTATCTATCTATCTATCTATCTATCTATCTATCTATCTATCTATCTATCTATCTATCTATCTATCTATCTATCTATCTACAAATAATAATGAAAGTAGACACTTGTGTTTCATTTTTAATAACTTTTGTTTAATCTTTCTCTGAAAAGACTCTTTGCCTCAAGAAGAACTAGAGGCTCAAAATGACAGTAAGTTAATCTCTCTACAACATAGTACATTGATACTAACTTTACTACTACCAGTAATGATAATAATGTAGCTTGCTGAGCAGTCAATACCTAGCTGGAACTAGTGTGTACATGTCCTGACACACTCCCAGATAATGATGTCTCTTATACTATGTACAGTATGACAGCTGATATTCAAAGTAGACACTTGTGTTTCATTTTTAATAACTTTTGTTTAATCTTTCTCTGAAAAGACTCTTTGCCTCAAGAAGAACCAGAGGCTCAAAATGACGGTAAGTTAATCTCTCTACAACATAGTACATTGATACAGTGTTGTAACAATGTACAAATGGTTAAAGTACACAATGGAAAATAAATAAGCATAAATATGGGTTGTATTTACAATGGTGTTTGTTCTTCACTGGTTGCCCTTTTCTTGTGGCAACAGGTCACAACTCTTGCTGCTGTGATGGCACACTGTGGAATTTCACCCAGTAGATATGGGAGTTTATCAAATTTGGATTTGTTTTCAAATTCTTTGTGGATCTGTGTAATCTGAGGGAAATATGTCTCTCTAATATGGTCATACATTGGGCAGGAGGTTAGGAAGTGCAGCTCAGTTTCCACCTCATTTTGTGGGCAGTGAGCACAGCCTGTCTTCTCTTGAGAGCCATGTCTGCCTACGGCGGCCTTTCTCAATAGCAAGGCTATGCTCACTGAGTCTGTATCTATCTATCTATCTATCTATCTATCTATCTATCTATCTATCTATCTATCTATCTATCTATCTATCTATCTATCTATCTATCTATCTATCTATCTATCTATCTATCTATCTATCTATCTATCTATCTATCTATCTATCTATCTATCTATCTATCTATCTATCTATCTATCTATCTATCTATCTACAAATAATAATGAAAGTAGACACTTGTGTTTCATTTTTAATAACTTTTGTTTAATCTTTCTCTGAAAAGACTCTTTGCCTCAAGAAGAACCAGAGGCTCAAAATGACGGCAAGTTAATCTCTCTACAACATAGTACATTGATACTAACTTTACTACTACCAGTAATGATAATAATGTAGCTTGCTGAGCAGTCAATACCTAGCTGGAACTAGTGTGTACATGTCCTGACACACTCCCAGATAATGATGCCTCTTATACTATGTACAGTATGACAGCTGATATTGAAAGTAGACACTTGTGTTTCATTTTTAACAACTTTTGTTTAATCTTTCTCTGAAAAGACTCTTTGCCTCAAGAAGAACTAGAGGCTCAAAATGACGGCAAGTTAATCTCTCTACAACATAGTACATTGATACTAACTTTACTACTACCAGTAATGATAATAATGTAGCTTGCTGAGCAGTCAATACCTAGCTGGAACTAGTGTGTACATGTCCTTAAACACTACCAGATAATGATGTCTCTTATACTATGTACAGTATGACAGCTGATATTGATATGAATATTTCATAAATACAGAGGCAGCTGCAGTAGGATTACTGCAGGAGATGCAGGGGACACCCAAATCAGAGAAGTTGCAAAATCTGTTTTGGGGATGGCGTTACAGATTTCGCAGGATTTACTGGAATCTCAGACGTATCAACCAGCGGCTGATCAGGCGTCTCCGACGTCTCAGACGTATCATGGGTCGTAGATGGTGGCGCCATCAGCATTGTGGATAAGCACCTGTAAGTCCTACTCTTTCTTTGAGAGGTGAGATGTCTGTGTGACCTGGATATCTGAAAGTAAAGTAATGTCATAAAGTCAGGAGGGAGGGTAAATACATCACATCCTGGACATCTGAAAGTAAAGTAATGTATTTACCTTCCCTCCTGACTTTATGACATCACATCCTGGACATCTGATCTGCATCCACCACCTGGGTTCTTTAATCCTGCCTCCACTGATACAACAACCAATTAGAAACAAGTGTTTGTACAAATTAGTATTATAGCATTATAAAAAGTTACAGTAATATATATATGTGTGTGTGTGTTGCCATAAGGTATTGAGGATCTTCTCCTGTCTCCATATTGAATGGACCACTATGGAACTCACACGTCACCTGACATCACCTGCCATTATTACCAACGGACGCAGATCTGCACATCACAATATATCCATCCATTGTACCGTCCATATCTTCTGAATGTACCGTCCATATCTTCTGAATGTACCGTCCATATCTTCTGAATGTACCGTCCATATCTTCTGAATGTACCGTCCATATCTTCTGAATGTACCGTCCATATCTTCTGAATGTACCGTCCATATCTTCTGAATGTACCGTCCATATCTTCTGAATGTACCGTCCATATCTTCTGAATGTACCGTCCATATCTTCTGAATGTACCATCCATATCTTCTGAATGTACCGTCCATATCTTCTGAATGTACCGTCCATATCTTCTGAATGTACTGTCCGTATCTTCTGAATGTACCGTCCATATCTTCTGAATGTACCGTCCATATCTTCTGAATGTACCGTCCATATCTTCTGAATGTACCGTCCATATCTTCTGAATGTACCGTCCATATCTTCTGATTGTACATCAGTATTAATGATGTGATTGATAAACGATGACGATGTGAATTCATGGTGGAAACGTTGTATGGCTCACCAGTTTAACTGTAATCCTTCAATAAACCTATATTAAGCATCATACATTTGTTAGCTGTGATTTTAAAATCTGCCAAATATGTTAAAACCTCCCTCTCTTTCCTTGTCTGATTGGCTGTTCAGGGGTTGTAGAAGCCTCCCTCTCTTTGCTCATCTGATTGGCTGTTCAGGGGTTGTAGAAGCCTCCCTCTCTTTGCTCATCTGATTGGCTGTTCAGGGGTTGTAGAAGCCTCCCTCTCTTTGCTCATCTGATTGGCTGTTCAGGGGTTGTAGAAGCCTCCCTCTCTTTCCTTGTCTGATTGGCTGTTCAGGGGTTGTAGAAGCCTCCCTCTCTTTGCTCATCTGATTGACAGATCAGTAGTTGTCATCATGTTGCTAGGTAGAGTAGGGTGATATGCTAGTTTACACACTCTGTATGTGTCCTAAATGGCACTCTATTCTGTCCAGAACCCCGTGGTCTCTGGTCTAAAGTAGTGCACTGCATAGAGAATGTGGTACCATTTGGAATGCAGTCTATCATGTACTTCCTGCTGACTTTATAGATCAAAGGTCACATTGGGGGATCTAGACACTGAGCAACAGGAAGATTAAAGGTCACATTAGGGGAACTAGACACTGGCCAACAGAAAACATTTCACTATCTCTGCTCTGACTCTACCTTGTGGACATGAATTGTAGTTACATCTTTGGTTTCCGGGATTCATCCGATGACTTAATTAATAAACTTTCACTTTCAAGTTAAAATCCTTAGTTGCTACATACAGTTTTGGACTTATAAATGAATGTTATATCCATTGATTCTCCAATAAAATAACTTACAAATGCATCATGAGCAGTCTGAGAACCTGAGCACTCTGGAACAGGTTTTCATCAAGGATCTCTCTGTACTTTGCTCTGTTCACCTTTCCCTCGATCCTGACTAGTCTCTCAGTCCCTGCCACTGAAAAACATCCCCACAGCATGATGCTGCCACCACCATGCTTCATCATAGGGATGGTGCATGTTTCCTCCAGAGCGCTCAGGACCTCAGACTGGGGTGAAGGTTCACCTTCCAACAGGACAACGACCCTAAACACTCAGCCAAGACAATGCAGATGTGGCTTCGGGACAAATCTCTGAATGTCCTTGAGTGGCCCAGCCAGAGACCAGACTTTAACCTGATTGAGCATCTCTGGAGAGACCGGAAATAGCTGTGCCACAACGCTCCCCATCCAACCTGACAGAGCTTGAGAGAATCTGCAGAGAAGATTGGGACAAACTCCCCAAATACAGGTGTGCCAAGCTTGTAGCGTCATGCCCAAGAAGACTCAAGGCTGTAATCGGTGCCAAAGGTGCTTCAACAATGTACTGAGTAAAGAGTCTGAATACTTATGTAAATGTGATATTTGATTTTTTGTATTTTTTAAATAAATGTTCAACAATTTCATGTTTTTGCTTTGTCATTATGGGGTATTGTGATGTCATTATGGGGTATTGTGATGTCATTATGGGGTATTGTGATGTCATTTTGAGGTATTGTGGTGTCATTATGGGGTATTGTGTGTGGATTGATGAGACAAAAAAACTATTAACTCCATTTTAGAATAAGGCTGTAACTTAACAAAATGTGGAAAAAGTCAAGGGGTCTGAATACTTGCTAAATGCACCGTATGGACCACAGGAAGATTGATGTGGAGCGTGCCCACAGGACTTGAAAACCCACCACCGGCCCAGGTGATAGACCCAGGCCGATAGTGGTCAAGTTCCTGAGGTTCAAGTATAAGGTAGCTTTTCTGGAAAGAGCCAAGATCTTGAGAGGAACGTATATCTTCCTCAACGAAGACTATCCTGAAGCTGTGCGCCAGAAGAGGAAAGATCTGATCCCAGCCATGAAAGCTGCCAGAGTGCGTGGGGACATTGCTTACATCCGCTATGACAGGCTCATTGTCCATCCTCCCTCCCAGAATGCTGGAAGGGATGAGCGAGTCAAGCCTATGGGTTCGTAGCTTCAACCCCGCAGCACGCACACACACACACACACACACACACACACACACACACACACACACACACACACACACACACACACACACACACACACACACACACACACACACACACACACACACACACACACACACACACACACACACACACACACACACACACACCAACTGATTAATGGACTGCTGAATGTCTATTTTTTGCTTTGTTTGCTCTTCAGTATTATGTCTATCTCTGATAAGCTCCCCAGGAAAGGGCTGAAAATAGCCCATAGTATTATACGTAGCCTTAGAAATAAGGTTCCTGATATCAATGACTTGCTGACATCAGAGAACATTCATATATTAGCCATTTCTGAGACTCACTTATATAGTTCATTTAATACAGCAGTAGCAGTACAAGGATATAGCATCTATAGAAGAGACAGAAATTCTTATGGGGGAGGTGTTGCTGTATTCAGAGCCATATCCCTGTAATGCTTAGAGAAGGTCTTATGTCAAGTGTTATTGAAGTGTTTGCAGGTTCACTTGGCACATCTAAAGCCTTTTCTTCTGGGGTGTTGCTATAGGCCACCAAGTGCTAACAGTCAGTATCTAAATAATATGTGTGAAATGCTTGATAGTGTATGTGATGTAAACAGAGAGATCTACTTTCTTGGGGCCCTGAAAATTGACTGGTTTTCATCAAACTGTCCGCTCAAGAGGAAGCTTCTCACTGTTACCGGTGCCTGTAATCTAGTTCAGGTTATTAATCAACCTACCAGGGTGTTTACAAACACTACAGGAACAAGATCATCCACATGTATCGATCACATTTTTACTAATACTGTAGAACTTTGTTCTAAAGCTGTATCCGTACCCATTGGATGCAGTGATCACAATATAGTGGCTATATCCAGGAAAGCCAAAGTTCCAACAGCTGGGCCTAAAATAGTGTATAAGAGATCATACAAAATATGTGGATAATGTTGAAAATATTTGATGTGATTAATGAGGAGCATCCAGACACTGCACTTGATGAATTTATAAAATAAATGATTGATAAATATGCACCTGTTAAAATAAGAAACTGACTGTTAGAACTGTTAAGGCTCCATGGATTGATGAGGAATTGAAAAACTGTATGGTTGAAAGAGATGGGGCTAAATGAGTGGCTAATCAGTCTGGCTGCACATCTGACTGGCTGACTTACTGCAAATTGAGAAATGATGTGACTAAACTCTACAAGAAGAATATGAATCTATATTGTGATTTTTTTGTTTGTTTTTATTTAACTAGGCAAGTCAGTTAAAAACAAATTCTTATTTACAATGACAGCCTACCCCGCGCAAACCCGGACGACACTGTACCAATTGTGCGCCGCACTGTGGGACTCCCAATCAGGGCCGGATGTGATACAGCCTGGATTCGAACCCGGGACTGTAGTGAAGCCAAGATCAATGATATAAAGAATTATGGAAAAAAACAACTTTGAAGTGCTTTAAATTAAATTATGGGCAGAAAAACAAATTCAACTCCATCTCATCGAATCAGATGGCTTATCACAAAACCATTTGATGTTGCCAATTATTTTAATGATTACTTAATTGGCAAAGTGGTCAAACTTAGGCAGGAAATGCCGACAATGAACAGTGAGCAATTGTATTCATGCATAAAAAAACAAATAATGAAAGAAAAGCATTGCAAGTTTGAATTTTGTAAAGTTAGTGTCGGAGAGGTGGAAAAATTATTGTTATCGATCAATAATGACAAACCTCTTGGCATTGCCATGATGGAAAGCTACTGAGGATGGTAGCTGACTCTATAGCCACTCCTATCTGTCATATCTTTAATCTGAGCCTAGAGGAAAGTCGTTGTCCTCAGGCCTGGAGGGAAGCCAAAGTAATTCCGCTACACAAGAGTGGTAAAGCGGCCTTTACAGGTTCTAACAGCAGACCTATCAGCAGACCTATCAGCTTGCTGCCAACTCTTAGCAAACTGTTGGAAAAAATTGTGTTTGACCAAATACAATGGTACTTCTCTGTAAACAAATTAACAACAGACTTTCAGCATGCTTAAAGAGAATGGCACTCCACATGTACTGCACTGACACAAATGACTGATGATTGGTTGAAAGAAATTCATAATATGAAGATTGTGGGAGCTGTACTGTTAGAATTCAGTGCAGCCTTTGATATTATTCAAATCAAATCACATTTTATTTGTCACATGCGCCGAATACAACAGGTGTAGACCTTACAGTGAAATGCTTACTTACAAGTTCTTAAAAACTCTTAAGGATATGCCCCTTTAAAAAAATGTATTTCACTTAAAATGACATACCCAAATCTAACTGCCTGTAGCTCCGGCCCTGAAGCAAGGATATGCATATTCTTTGTACCATTTGAAAGGAAACACTTTGAAGTTTGTGGAAATGTGAAAGGAATGTAAGAGAATATAACACAATAGATCTGGTTAAAGATAATACAAAGAAAAAAAAAACGTTCTTTTGTACCTTTTTTACCATCATCTTTGAAATGCAAAGGCCATGAGGACACTAAGGTAACCTGCCTAAACGACTACCGACCCGTAGCACTCACGTCTGTAGCCATGAAGTGTTTTGAAAGGCTGGTCATGGCTCACATCAACACCATTATCACCATTATTGCATACCGCCCCAACAGATCCACAGATGATGCAATCTCTATTGCACTCCACACTGCCCTTTCCCACCTGGAGAAAAGGAACACCTATGTGAGAATGCTATTCATTGACTACAGCTCAGCGTTCAACACCATAGTGCCCTCAAAGCTCATCACTAAGCTTAGGACCCTGGTACTAAACACCTCCCTCTGCAACTGGATCCTGGACTTCCTGGCGGGCCATCCCCAGGTGGTAAGGGTAGGTAACAACACATCCGCTACGCTGATCCTCAACACAGGGTCCCCTCAGGGGTGTGTGCTCAGTCCCCTTCTGTACTCCCTGTTCACCCACGACTGCATGGCCAGGCACGACTGCAACACCATAATTAAGTTTGCCGATGACACAACAGTGGTTGGCTGATCACCGACAACGACGAGACAGCCTATAGGGAGGAGGTCAGAGACCTGGCCATGTGGTGCCAGGACAACAACATCTCGCTCAAAGTGATCAAGACAAAGGAGATGATAGTGGACTACAGGAAAAAGAGGACTGAGCACCTCCCCATTCTCATTGACGTGGCTGCAGTGGAGCAGGTTTAGAGCTTCCAGTTCCTTGGTGTCCACATCACCAACGAACTAACATGGTCCAAGCACACCAAGACAGCCGTGAAGAGGGCACGACAAAACCTATTCCCCTGAAAATATTTGACATGGGTCCTCAGATCCTCAAAAGGTTCTACAGCTGCACCATTGAGAGCATCCTGACTGGTTGCATCACTGCCTGGTATGGCAACTGCTCGGCCTCCGACCACAAGGCACTACAGAGGGCAGAGGTGTGGACTCGAGTCACATGACTTGGACTCGAGTCAGACTCGAGTCACAAATATGATGACTTGGAACTCGACTTTGACTTGAACACCAATGACTCGTGACTTGACTTGGACTTGAGCCTTATGACTCGACCTGACTTGATACCCTCCCCAAGCCCAAATATGAAAAATGATGCTATTAGAAAAAGCGTGCAGTGGATCAACTCTTCATTTAACGGATTACAGTTTGAATCGGAGAGCAGCCAATCAAATTTTGCCAGCTGAGAAAAAGTTGCGCGTGGCAATGCAGAGGAACGTCGGCGGGTGAATTCAGATGGAGCCCTTGGAAAGATGATACCCCAAATTATTATTTTCGGAAATAAAGACAACGCTGTATCAACAAAAAAAATGGATTGCAACTTACAAAACATGCGGGAAGAAAATTACAGACGGAGGCGCAACAATTTCCAACTTTGTTCTACATTTGAAAATGCACAAAGAATGGTAAGTCGTGGCTAATATAGCCGGCAGCTATGTATTTTAGTACTTTACTTGTGTATCATGTAGGCTAACATAACGTTAAATCTATGAGTCTCCACACAGTCAGTCAGTGCGGGAACGTGATCATTGCACCCAAGATTGAGCTACAACTGGCTAGGCAGTTGGTAGCCTAAATCCTGCCTGATGTTACTGCTGTTTCTAAAACCATTGACATACGTTAGCCTACTGTAACCACACAGAGAGAGAGAGTGTGTGTGTGTGTGTGTGTGTTAAGGTTGGGCGATTGTGTACAAGCCTACATCACCCGATTGCGCCCCATAGTGATCCTCGATAGTCGATCACTATGGGGGGTCTTTCTCATGGCTACCCATGTATTTCCATGGAAATTTAACGTTTATTTGGAAAGTAATAAATATATAGATATTTTTTAAAGCATTCATGATTTGCGTAAATGTAATATACTAACTATTACTCTTGTTAAAAATATCAAATGGTATTACATTTGGTCAAGAGCACATTATGACTTGTTTAGGACTTGAAACTCAAAGTTTAGGACTTGAGACTTGACTTGATACTTGACGGTCTTGACTTGAGACTTGGCTTGGAACTTGAGTGCTAAGACTTGAGACTTACTTGTGACTTGTAAAACAATGACTTGGTCCCACCTCTGACAGAGGGTAGTGCGTACGGCCCAGTACATCACTGGGGCCAACCTTCCTGCCATCCAGGACCTCTATACCAGGTGGTGTCAGAGAAAGGCCCTAAAAATTGTCAAAGACTCCAGCCACCCTCGTCATAGACTGTTCTCTCTGCTTTCGCATGGCAAGTGATTGTCATTTCTCTTGTGGTCTGGTGTGCTCAGCAGAGGGGAAGAGCAGGATTTATTTTTTTGTATTTACTTTTGACTATGGCGTCTTACGTAGATGAGTTAATTCGCTTTCCATCAGAGGAACTGTTAGAATTATGTACCAAAGAACAGCTGAAGATGGCTGAACACTACATGGTTGAAATTAGTGATAAACGTCTACATTTCTATTAGGTCAATATTGAAGGCCAATCTGATGGAGAGTGGTATTCTTGAAGTTCCCACTGGGGCAGCCTCTGCCGAGGACTCACCGTCTCCCAGTAACGTTACAATGACCGCTCCATCTGTTAGCCCTAGTAGTCTTTTTGAACAGCAGAAATAACTGCTTCTGTTACAGCTAGAGCATGATCGTATTAAGTAGGAAAAAGAATGGGCATTTAAACAGGATTTGGAGTGTGCTAAAATCAAGCTGCAACAAGAGCGGCTAGAGTTGGTTCGGGAAGGAAAGCTCTCAGGGGAGTGTTTGTTCTGGGAAGGTGACCCAGATTTACCTAGGGGTCGCTCCTCTTTTGGTCGTGCCCCGGACACATTTGATATTGTTGGGAACTTACGGTTGTTGCCAAAATGTAATGAGATGGACCCTGAGACATTATTTTCGTTGTTTGAGCGTGTTGCTGACGCTAGGAGTTGGCCTGGACCCTGAGACATTATTTTCGTTGTTTGAGCGTGTTGCTGACGCTAGGAGTTGGCCTGGACCCTGAGACATTATTTTCGTTGTTTGAGTGTGTTGCTGACGCTAGGAGTTGGCCTGGACCCTGAGACATTATTTTCGTTGTTTGAGTGTGTTGCTGACGCTAGGAGTTGGCCTGGACCCTGAGACATTATTTTCGTTGTTTGAGTGTGTTGCTGACGCTAGGAGTTGGCCTGAGTCTGACCGTACTTTAATGTTGCAGTGTGTGTTGACTGGTAAAGAGCAAGAAGCATATTCAGCTCTTAGTGTAGCCGACAGTGTCAGTCATGATAAGGTTAAAATGGCTGTTACAGATTTACAAATTGGTTCCTGAGGCTTACCGCCAACGAGAACTTTAAAAAGGGATGATTAACAGACTCATGTTCAGTTTGCGCGAGAGTTCTCTACACAGTTTAATTGATGGTGTTCCGCCTCTGCAGTTATGACTTTCCCAGGGCTGTGGGATCTGATTATGCTAGAGCAATTTAAGGACACAATCCCTAATCGTATAGCCACGTACATTAACGAACCAAAAGTAAAGACTGTCGCTGAAGCTGTGGTTTTGGCGGACGAGTATGTTTTGCCTCACGTGTCTTTGCAGAGCCCAGTATTCGGAGAGATTTGGGCCTTGCTAACCGAGATACTCTGGTTCAAGGGCAGTGTTTCATTCAACTAGGGTTGAGCCTGACTCCTGTGGTAAAGTTGACCTTGTTCAAGAGTGTCACTACTGTCAAGGTTCAGGTCATTGGAAAAACGACTGTCCGGTTCTCAGGGTTAAGGGTAAATTCAGTACTTGCGCTTATGTTAAATCTAAGCCTACTGCGTTAGCAGCGCCTGTCCCACATCAGTTCACTCTTGACAGTCTCATGCCCAGGGGCATGTGAAAGTCCATATTGACCCAGACTATTTACCTTTCATTATGGAGGGTTTTGTGTCTATTTTAGGAAGTAAGGACCTAGTGCCAGTGAAGATCCTGAGAGACACAGGTGCCTCTGAGTCGTTTGTCTTGGAGTCTGTTACCCTTCTCTGCTGAGACTGATTCGGGGAATAGTGTTCTAATTAGGGGAATAGGTTTGAACACTGTCAGTTCCATTGCATTCTGATGTTGGATTGTGGACTGGTGAAAGGTGAGGTTGTTGTGGGGGTGTGTCCTTCGTTGCCTATTGAGGGTATCGACGTTATCCTTACCTTGGCTGGTGAGCGTGTATGGCCTGTCGTGTTTCCATCTCTAGTGGTTTCCACTAAGCCGTCATTTGTAGGGATTCCTGATGAGTGTGCAGAGTTTCCCAGAGGTGTTCTCGGCGTGTGCAGTGACGCGTTCTATGAGCCGTGGTGACCTGTCACTGCGCCGGCTAACAAGAATGGCACAAAGAAATCTGTCACTACTTTCCCTGTTATCCTGTTATCTGTGCCCCGCTCTGATCTAAGCAAGGAGCAACGGGCTGACCCCACATTAAAAGAGTTGCGTGACCAAATTGTGCCCGTGGAACAGTTGGGATATGTCGCCCATGGCTATTTTCTCCAAGAGGATGTCCTGATGAGAAAGTGGGTGTCTCATGGTAGTAGTTTTGTGGGGGAGGCGATTAGTCAGGTTGTTGTACCAGTTAAACTCCGTGAGTTGGTTTTGACAACTTCCCACAACGACATTGCTGGACATATGGCTGTGAGGAAAACCTGCAATCGCATACTAAAACATTTCTTTTGGCTTAGGTTAAAGAGGGATGTTTCTGAGTTCATCAAAACTTGTCACACCTGTCAATTAACTGGTAAACCTAATCAAGATATTAAGCCGGTACCACTGTTTCCTATTCCTGTACTCAGCCAACCTTTTGAGTATCTGATTATTAACTGTTGGTCCTCTGCCTCGTTCTAAAAAGGGTAGTAGTTACTTGTTCACTGTGATGTGTCAGACCACTAGGTTTCCAGCAGCCTATCCTCTCTGTTCTATCACGACTAAGTCTGTGCTAAAAGCTTTGACTCAGTTTCTCACTGTTTGGAATCCCTAAGGTTATTCAGAGTGATCAAGGATCTAATTTCACCTCTAGTCTGTTTGGTCAGGTTCTCCAACAGCTCCATATTAAACACAATTTGTCTAGCGCCTATCACGCGCAAAGTCAAGGAGCGCTGGAACATTTCCATCAAACACTTAAGTCTTTGTTGAGTGCTTATTGTTCTGAGATGGATTGGGAGGAGGGGTTGCCTTGGTTACTGTTAGCCGCTAGGGAGGTTTCACAGGAGAGCACGGGTTTCAGTCCAAATGACCTTGTGTTTGGACACAGGATGCGTGGACTTCTATCTGTTCTCCAGGATGACTGGAAGTCTCCCGAGCCCCCCAGTCCCTGTTATCATATGTGTGTGATTTCCGGAGACATCTGTACGCTGCCGGTGAAATGGCTGAGGCTGTTTACGTATGGTCTTCTCTTTGTCAACAAGCTTTTGAAGATGCAAATAGGTTGCTAACCTCAACTCCGGGGTTGGCCCCTCCTCGTGTGGATTTGTCATTTACCTTGCAGGTGGATGCTAGTCATATGGGGGCAGGTGCAGTTTTGCTGCAAGCAGATGTGTCTGGTGTTGAGAGGCCTGTTTCTTTTCCCAAAAAGTTGAACCTTTATCAGTTGAACTACTCAGTCATGGAAAAAGAAGTGCTAGCACTCATATGGGCGCTACAACACTTCAAGGTCTATGTCGGGTTGGGAGTAGTACCTATTACGGTCTACACTGACCATAATCCTCTCACCTTCTTGAGGTCCATGATGTGTCCTAACCAGAGGATAATGAGATGGTGTTTATTTTTACAAGCATTCCGTCTCCATGTGCGGCACATCAGGGGGACTGAAGGTCGTTGCTGACGCGTTCTCCCGTGCACCCTGTTCCTGAATGTCCAACTGACTGACCACTGTTATTTTAGGTTTGGTATTGTCCTGTTCTATCGCTCCTGTCTGTTCCCTTCTGGTCTCATTTAATTCTTTCCTCTTAAAGGTTGCTTCCTGTGCCAAAGGTTGCTGAGGTCTGGGGAGGACCTCAGCAATCCACCCGGGCTCGGGTGTGTCCTGGGATAAATACACCTCTTCCCCATTTATTGAGGAGACTCTCTCCATGCAGACACACTGATCGATTTTGGTTGTGGCATTTCTGTGGCTGTTTAGTTTGTTTGCTTTGGCACATTTCAACACCCCTCATTATCACATTTATGCACGCAAACACTCACTTACACTACTGAATACACACACCATTGTTAATTGTATTTAGTTTACTTCAGTTAATAAATATATTTAGTTATTGTCACGTTCCTGACCTGTTTTCTCTTGTTTTGTATGTGTTTATTGGTCAGGGCGTGAGTTTTGGGTGGGCAGTCTATGTTTTCTATTTCTATGTTGGGTTTTTGTGTTCGGCCTGGTATGATTCTCAATCAGAGACAGGTGTGTATCGTTTGTCTCTGATTGAGAGTCATACTAAGGCAGCCAGGGTTTCACTGGTGTTTTGTGGGTGTTTGTTCCTGTGTCAGCGTTTGGGCCACACAGGACTGTTTCGGGTTTGTCACGTTTGTTGTTTTGTATGTTGAAGTGCTTTGTTGTTTTGTCATTAAATAATGAACACTTATCCCTCCGCATCTTGGTCCGATCCATGCTCCTCCTCGTCCGAGGAGGAGAACGACATTGACAGCCGTTACAGAAACACCCACCAAACCAGGACCAAGCGGATTGGAGAAGGACGGCAGGAACAAAAGCAATGGAGAGAAGAGGAATGGACATGGGAGGAGATCCTGGACGGCAAAGGACCCTGGGCTCAGCCAGGGGAATATCGCCGTCCCAAGGCGGAGCTGGAGGCAGCGAAGGCAGAGAGGCGCTGGTATGAGGAGGCAGCGCGGCGACGCGGTTGGGAGCCCGAGAGGCTCACCCAAAAATTTCTTGGGGAGGGGCTAAAGGGGAGTGTGGCGAAGCCGGGTTGGTTACCTGAGCCAACTCCCCGGGCTTACCGTGGAGTGAGAGGGCGTCGTACTGGTCAGACACCGTGTTATGCGGTAAAGCGCACGGTGTCCCCAGTACGCGTGCTTAGCCCAGTGCGGGCTATTCCACCTTGCCGCACTGGGAGGGCTAGGTTGGGCATCGAGCCGGATGTCATGAAGCCGGCCCAACGTATCTGGCCTCCAGTACGTCTCCTCGGGCCGGCGTACATGGCACCAGCCTTACAGGTGGTGTCCCCGGTTCGCCTGCATAGCCCAGTGCGGGCTATTCCACCTCGCCGCACTGGCAGGGCTACGGGGACCATTCAACCTGGTAGGGTTGGGCAGGCTCGGTGCTCAAGAGCACGTGTCCTCCTTCACGGTCCGGTATACCCGGTGCCACCTCCAAGTACCAGTCCACCGGTGGCAGCCCCCCGCACCAGGCTGTCTCTCCGGGTTCTCTCTCCAGCTGCTCCCACCTGTCCAGCGCTGTCAGAGCTTTCCTCCTCTCCAGCGCAGCCAGTGCCTATACCACGCACCAGGCTGTCTCTCCGTCTCCTCCCTACAGGTCTGCCAGTCTGCCCAGAACTGCCCGTCGGGACTGAGCCTGCAGAGCCGTCGTCCAGCCAGGACCAGCCAGAGCCGTCCAGCCAGGACCAGCCAGAGCCGTCCAGCCAGGACCAGCCAGAGCCGTCCAGCCAGGACCAGCCAGAGCCGTCCAGCCAGGACCAGCCAGAGCCGTCCAGCCAGGACCAGCCAGAGCCGTCCAGCCAGGAGCTGCCAGAGCCAGCCAGCCAGGATCCGCCAGAGCCTTCCGCCAGCCAGGATCCGCCAGAGCCTTCCGCCAGCCAGGATCCGCCAGAGCCTTCCGCCAGCCAGGATCCGCCAGAGCCTTCCGCCAGCCAGGATCCGCCAGAGCCAGCCGCCAGCCAGGATCCGCCAGAGTCAGCCGCCAGCCAGGATCCGCCAGAGCCAGCCGCCAGCCAGGATCCGCCAGAGCCAGCCGCCAGCCAGGACCTGCCAGAGCCGTCCAGCCAGGACCTGCCAGAGCCGTCCAGCCAGGACCTGCCAGAGCCGTCCAGCCAGGACCTGCCAGAGTCCCTCAGCCAGGACCTGCCAGAGTCCCTCAGCCAGGACCTGCCAGAGTCCCTCAGCCCGGAGCTGCTGCCCCTTATCCCGGAGCTGCTGCCCCTTATCCCGGTGCTGCCCCTTATCCCGATGCTGCCCCTTCATTTAGGTGGGTTTAGTTGGAGGGTGGTCATTGGGAGGGGGATACGGAAGCGGGGAGTGACTATGGTGGGGTGGGGACCTCGCCCAGAGCCTGAGCCACCACCGTGGTCAGATGCCCACCCAGACCCTCCCCTAGACTTTGTGCTGGTGCGCCCGGAGTTCGCACCTTAAGGGGGGGGTTATGTCACGTTCCTGACCTGTTTTCTCTTGTTTTGTATGTGTTTATTGGTCAGGGCGTGAGTTTTGGGTGGGCAGTCTATGTTTTCTATTTCTATGTTGGGTTTTTGTGTTCGGCCTGGTATGATTCTCAATCAGAGACAGGTGTGTATCGTTTGTCTCTGATTGAGAGTCATACTAAGGCAGCCAGGGTTTCACTGGTGTTTTGTGGGTGTTTGTTCCTGTGTCAGCGTTTGGGCCACACAGGACTGTTTCGGGTTTGTCACGTTTGTTGAAGTGCTTTGTTGTTTTGTCATTAAATAATGAACACTTATCCCTCCGCATCTTGGTCCGATCCATGCTCCTCCTCGTCCGAGGAGGAGAACGACATTGACAGCCGTTACAGTTATTCCTTATTGCCACGTTGTCTCCCTTTTTTTTACGAACTTCGAGCCGGTTCGTGACATAGAATATGTAGACCTAGACAGTGTTCTATAACTGGTATAGAGAATATGTAGACCTAGACAGTGTTCTATAACTGGTATAGAGAATATGTAGACCTAGACAGTGTTCTATAACTGGTGTAGAGAATATGTAGACCTAGACAGTGTTCTATAACTGGTGTAGAGAATATGTAGACCTAGACAGTGTTCTATAACTGGTATAGAGAATATGTAGACCTAGACAGTGTTCTATAACTGGTATAGAGAATATGTAGACCTAGACAGTGTTCTATAACTGGTATAGAGAATATGTAGACCTAGACAGTGTTCTATAACTGGTATAGAGAATATGTAGACCTAGACAGTGTTCTATAACTGGTGTAGAGAATATGTAGACCTAGACAGTGTTCTATAACTGGTGTAGAGAATATGTAGACCTAGACAGTGTTCTATAACTGGTATAGAGAATATGTAGACCTAGACAGTGTTCTATAACTGGTATAGAGAATATGTAGACCTAGACAGTGTTCTATAACTGGTATAGAGAATATGTAGACCTAGACAGTGTTCTATAACTGGTATAGAGAATATGTAGACCTAGACAGTGTTCTATAACTGGTATAGAGAATATGTAGACCTAGACAGTGTTCTATAACTGGTGTAGAGAATATGTAGACCTAGACAGTGTTCTATAACTGGTATAGAGAATATGTAGACCTAGACAGTGTTCTATAACTGGTATAGAGAATATGTAGACCTAGACAGTGTTCTATAACTGGTATAGAGAATATGTAGACCTAGACAGTGTTCTATAACTGGTATAGAGAATATGTAGACCTAGACAGTGTTCTATAACTGGTATAGAGAATATGTAGACCTAGACAGTGTTCTATAACTGGTATAGAGAATATGTAGACCTAGACAGTGTTCTATAACTGGTATGGAGAATATGTAGACCTAGTCAGTGTTCTATAACTGGTATAGAGAATATGTAGACCTAGACAGTGTTCTATAACTGGTATAGAGAATATGTAGACCTAGACAGTGGTCTTTATTATTACAGATATTAGTGTCATAACCTTTTGTATTACCCTACTATTTTCCATGTGCTTATGTATATTTTTCCACTAGTTCATTAGTTATAATCAGTATGCCGGTGATGGTGAGACAGGGAATCGGTAGCTTCAGGCTGCCTCCTTTGAAGTTGCTGTCATGGCCCTTTTGTCATGTTTAGTCATTGGCCTGTTCACTGTATATCTCTGCCCTGCCATCTTGTGGAGCTTTCACTTACTGTTTCCTATTTAATCAATGTTGCATTTACTCTGAGAGAACCAAACATTAGGAACAGCTTCCTCATATTGACTTGCACTCCCCTAGG
>NW_024061725.1:0-35000 GCF_016432855.1 Salvelinus namaycush | reverse complement strand
TCATTAATTAGGCCTGTATTCATTAAGTAGGCCTGCCTTCATTAAGTAGGCCTGCGTTCATTAAGTAGGCCTGCGTTCATTAAGTAGGCCTGTATTCATTAAGTAGGCCCGCCTTCATTAAGTAGGCCTGCGTTCATTAAGTATGCCTGCCTTCATTAAGTAGACCTGCGTTCATTAAGTAGACCTGTGTTCATTAAGTAGACCTGCGTTCATTAAGTAGGACCGTGTTCATTAAGTAGTCCTGCCTTCATTAAGTAGAACCGTGTTCATTAAGTAGGCCTGTATTTATTAAGTAGGACCGTGTTCATTAAGTAGGTCTGTATTCATTAAGTAGGCATGCCTTCATTAAGTAGACCTGCGTTCATTAAGTAGACCTGCGTTCATTAAGTAGACCTGTGTTCATTAAGTAGACCTGTGTTCATTAAGTAGCCCTGCGTTCATTAAGTAGGACCGTGTTCATTAAGTAGGCCTGTCTTCATTAAGTAGGCCTGCGTTCATTAAGTAGACCTGCGTTCATTAAGTAGACCTGTGTTCATTAAGTAGCCCTGCGTTCATTAAGTAGGACCGTGTTCATTAAGTAGGCCTGTCTTCATTAAGTAGGACCGTGTTCATTAAGTAGGCCTGTATTTATTAAGTAGACCATAACAGACGTATAACGGACGTATAACAGACGTATAGGATACATATTACAGACATAAAATAGACATATCTTTGAGCTGTATTTTGAAAAGAATTGTAGTTTTAACTGTTGAAAATGTAGCTGTTATAAGAGAGAAGATGGAAGAGGCCTGGTAACAGGTCCAGTGTAGCAGCTAAAACCATACTGCTGCAGCCATGCTCCTCTCTAAGTCTGGATTTCTGTTTCTCTCCTGTTCTCACAAACACATTGTTCGACACGGAGAATAATTCATATCTACCTTAATTATCTTTATCCTAACTCTTGACAGTAATATTATGAGACGTCTGTTGAACAATTGATATTAATGTGTGATGTGTCTGTTCAGGGACAGCGGTGACTTCATATGTCATTATTAATATTTTCAGATTTAATTTAATGTGTGGAGTTCAAAAACATTTTCATCACCTAATGTAATTTAATAGTAAGTAAAAGATCAACCAAATTCAGTCAGGTTCATGTTCTAATTAGAGACTTGTACCCTTACAATACATTGAATCAAATGTAATTGAATATTTCAAGTGAATTGAGCAATAAGTAAAAACATGAACCAAATTCCATCAGGGTCATTGTCTGTCACCGAATTCATTTAAACAGTTGTAAGGTCCGTGTAACTTTAACAAGTTATTTGAACAGTTGTAAAGTCGGTGTAACTTTAACAAGTTATTTGAACAGAGGTTAAACTGTACTTTTAAACAAATACCTTGTTCATTTTCTGAAAAGAATAACATTTGCACCTTTATTTAACCAGGAAAAGACCCTTGAGGTTAGAAAACGCTGTTTGCGAGGGGAGCATTGTGCATGTCACTGTCCCAAATCCAACACTTGGATACTTCCATACTTACTTCATATTCTAACACATGCATGGGCTGATAGAGGGCCAGGATATGGGGTTGGGTTGTCAGCCTGAAGCTGTATCAAACCATCAGAGCAGATTTACCCCGCCTCCTGTTGATCTGCTTCTCCCCTTCAGCTTGGCTCTTATTCAACTCTGTTTACAGGAAATTGGGAGTATGGCATCAGGTCTTCCTACATGACCTGAAAAGGCGTACTGTGAAAATGTAGCCTACAGCGATTGGTTAGTTTCAGCAGATATTGATTACAATATGTTTTTTTTTGGTGTGTTTTCATTGGATTTAGAATGCTGAGAATGAAGTGTATAAAAAAACACAAAACAAGAACCACTGGTATAAATTGAACGGTTAACCAGAAGATTGTAGCATTCTGTATCAGTGTAGTACTGTTACTGAAGTATAGAACCGTTTCTCAGTCTCTGCTGCACTGCTGCTGTTCTGTTCAACAGTCCTGGGATACCAGTATCACTGGATGATTTCAATCAGACATGAACTATGATGTAAACAGTAAAACACCTTGCAGTACTACTCCACTGTATGGACACTGAGGTACAGTATCTCTGTCTCTGCCGTGCTACTCTGTCCAGCAGTCATGGGGTTAAAAATATTACAGGCCCACATCCATCTTCTGGGCCCCTCAATTAGCATTAAAAAAAAATAACATGCTTGTGTTATTATATACTATAGAGCCATTTCTGCTCCAGTGATGGAGTTTACAAGGGGGAATTTATGAAACATGGCCGACCTAACATATTTTGTCTTCCTGTCAATAACGTGGCACTTGTCCAAATTATAGATCAATACTAGTTGATCTTTTTATGTTAAAGGCACAATGAAGTGGGATCCCTTTTTTATGGAAGATCAGGGACGGTTCTAGGATGACATCTCTGGGTGGGCAGTCGGACTGTTTCAAAGCTTTCTTAATGCAATTTAACATGACTGTGACATAGTCATTTGGGTGGATAATGCCCCACCCTGCACCTCCCCTAGAGCCAGCCCTGTTCAGCCCTGTTCAGCCCTGTTCATCCCTGTTCAGCCCTGTTCAGCCTTGTTCAAGATGTAATTCACCCCTCTGGTTACATTTGTATCCACTTTTTGTCAAAACTTGTAATGTAATATTCATTGAAGTGTAAAGGAATATATCTCAGTGATTGCATGTGGAAAGAGTATTTAACAGTATAACTTAATGACGTTTTCCGAAGGGCTCTTGAGTTTCATTCATGTGTGTGGTTGGTCGACAGAAAGCAAAGCGGACTCCCCATTGGAAGAAGACAGCCCATCTGTTGTGGTTGTGGGGGCTGTCAGGCTCTCATCTTGGTGGGCTGCTCTGTGACTTCTGCTGTTTCTCTCTCAAAGGCTGTTGTGGTTGTGGGGGCTGTCAGGCTCTCATCTTGGTGGGCTGCTCTGTGACTTCTGCTGTTTCTCTCTCAAAGGCTGTTGTGGTTGTGGGGGCTGTCAGGCTCTCATCTTGGTGGGCTGCTCTGTGACTTCTGCTGTTTCTCTCTCAAAGGCTGTTGTGGTTGTGGGGGCTGTCAGGCTCTCATCTTGGTGGGCTGCTCTGTGACTTCTGCTGTTTCTCTCTCAAAGACTGTTGTGGTTGTGGGGGCTGTCAGGCTCTCATCTTGGTGGGCTGCTCTGTGACTTCTGCTGTTTCTCTCTCAAAGGCTGTCATTTGTTTTAATTTACTTGGTGCGTACTGTGTGTGTGTGTGTGTGTGTGTGTGTGTGTGTGTGTGTGTGTGTGTGTGTGTGTGTGTGTGTGTGTGTGTGTGTGTGTGTGTGTGCTCATTTCTCTCTCTCTCTGTGTGTGTGTGTGTGCTCGTTTCTCTCTCTCTCTGTGTGTGCGTGGGTGTGTGTGTGTGTGTGTGTGCTCGTTTCTCTCTCTCTCTGTGTGCGTGGGTGTGTGTGTGTGCTCGTTTCTCTCTCTCTCTCTGTGTGTGTGTGTGTGTGTGTGTGCTCGTTTCTCTCTCTCTCTGTGTGTGCGTGGGTGTGTGTGTGTGTGTGCTCGTTTCTCTCTCTCTCTCTGTGTGCGTGGGTGTGTGTGTGTGCTCGTTTCTCTCTCTCTCTCTGTGTGCGTGGGTGTGTGTGTGTGCTCGTTTCTCTCTCTTTCTGTGTGTGTGTGTGTGTGTGTGTGCTCGTTTCTCTCTCTCTGTGTGTGCGTGGGTGTGTGTGCTCGTTTCTCTCTCTCTGTGTGTGTGTGGGTGTGTGTGCTCGTTTCTCTCTCTCTCTGTGTGTGCGTGGGTGTGTGTGTGTGTGTGTGCTCGTTTCTCTCCCTCTCTGTGTGTGTGTGGGTGTGTGTGTACTGTGGAAAAGCATCATATCTATTTAACTGGCAAATTTTCATCCTTGAGATCATTTCTACAGACTTTTCCCCCTCACAAATCCAAAAGCACTCGTCCCAGAGGGAATAAGCACGAGCATAGACAGTGACGGACAGCGACCATTAATAGAAGTGAGTGTAGAGAATACAGAGAAATTATAGTATGTCACAGCTGAAATTGTATAGTTGTTATAAAATATTGTCATCAGATATATAGTAGTATGCACCTTCAGGTGTAAAGTGAAAACAGTATACCCTATGCATTCACAATTAGTATATGAAATTGTGAGAATATTTTGTGCATCATATCTCATCTAACCAAAGGTATAAACAGTTTCATTGTATTTGTAGTAGTAGAAATTGAAACTTATCAAAATGATTATGCATACTTTGCATTTTTTACTGAATATTTTTGCTTTAATTTGCTTGTTCTGTCAGTGAAAATATATTAATTATATTTCATGGCATATTACAGTATTTAAATGTTAGAAAAATACATTAATTTATATTAATATATTAAGTAGGGACTAATGAATGTGAACTTTATGAAATTATTATAATATTTTAAACTGTAACTAGTTCATAAGTTACTTGCGAAATATTTACAGAGTAACTTTCAAAAAGTAACTGCCAAAATGCTGCTCACCTCTGATTCCAAAGATCATCTTCTGTTTTTCTTCTGTCACAGTCCATCTCGAGTAATTCTTCATCGACACAACGTATTATTGAGTCAAAGCATAGAGCTGGATGTCAATTCCATTTCAGGCTCTCCACAAATACGACCACATCACAGACGGCCAATTGTAAAACTAATTAATTTCAACCATACACTTATTAATTATTCTAAATCATGTCACCCATTTTATCTGAAATATATTTTCAGTTTATTTTTCTGGAAGGTATAAAGTTTTGCTAATAACTGTTTTATGAAGTTTATTTATTGTGTTGATCTCCACTACAGGTTTTTATCTGAAGCTGGCTGGATTCTGCACAATTCGTTTGGTCTTTCAGTGCAGTATAATCCATGTTGACGTCGAAAGCTGTATGTTCTTGAAATTGATACAGTTCAAATGAGTGCACTCGGTAGGATTTTTATGAATGTCTCTTTTTTTTTGCATATAGCAGTGAGAAATAAAACATTCACTTTTTGTAAATAATATAGATCCAGTGTTTTGTTAATTAAACAGTACCGTTCTAGTCCCTACAATCTTGGAAGGAGAATTCCAAATGGGGTCTTTAATGTGATTCCTAAACACATCTGTAAGCAAATCAGATTTACTCTACAGACAGAAACGAGGCTCTTATTTCGATGTCTAACATTTTCTCATTCACCGTAAATTCATTTGCTTTTTAAGATGGAGAGAAAATGAAACAGAGAGAGAGAGAGAGAGAAGGGGGGTTCAGAATCAGACCGGTTTACAGGAGGGGCTAATACACTATGTTCGAAATTTCTGTTCATTTTCATATTTCTAATTAACAGACTTTTTGTACCGTGTTCCTTCAATGAACTAGTCTTTTTTTCCCCATTTATTTGATGTACTTTATCTCCTCTAACCATTCACATACACCCTCAGTGGATTGTGGGACTTTAGGATCAGTCTTTTGGCCACCAGAGAACCATAACTAATGACAACATTAGGGAGGCTTTGCGAGCTTGGCCACCGAATGTCGATTAACCAAGCAAGAAATAATGTGGGATTTTGTAATCTGCATGAATAAACATTTGTTATGTTTTTGAATCAGTTCAACACCAAAATCCTTTAATTTAGAATAGTGTCTCTAGTCTTTTTTTGGACAGAACTTTGAAGGTGAAGTGTTTGTATGCTTGTTAAAAGTAGTTTTAGAAATCCTCTCTTACTAACTAGCTACTAGGGGTCATATTATGTGATCCCTGTCCCAGACGTCAAGCCCAAGCCCCCTCCCAATCCAGAGAAGCTTTATTGAGAAGCTGCCTGCCTCTCTTTGTGCATTTTGAGGCCGTCAGTGCGGCCATTTCTCCTCCCGAAGCCCCAAACAAGGTTCCAGAGAATGGATGACACCGCCACACAAGACGTCTTCAGAATGGCCACCTAATTAGAGTGACATTTGAAGCTTTTCTTTAGCCCTTAATACCTCCCCTCCAAACCATTAGGATCTCTCTAATGACTCTGGGCTGGGGTCCCGTCCCTAATGGCACCCTATTCCCTATGTAGTGCACTGCTTTTGACCAGGGCCAGTAGGGCAATAGGGTGTCATTTGAGACGCGGTCTAGAACTATAGTCAGGAGACAAGCAGGGCAGGATGTGGTGTAACACATGGGCAGGCAGGCCAGGCCAGGACAGGTGTGCGTTCTAAATGGAACTCCCTATATAGTGCACTACTTTTGACCAGGGCCCATAGGGAAATAGGGTGCAGCCAGCCACCATACAGGATGTCCTATTAGTTCCTCCATCTCTCTTCATTAACATCTTGTTCGGTTGTTTTTCTCTTGTTATGAATGGGACTTTATGACAAGTGAGACAGACTAACAATGGCTGTTCACAACATGGACGGATTATTATTCAGTTCAGCCCTTCATTAGGCTTGAAAGAGAGATATCCTTATGTCACCTGCTAGGTCAATAAAGTGGCTTGTTTTCAATTGTTAATGGTTTGACGACAGAGATAATTTATGGTAATATAATCTGTTTCGTTTAGTTGTTGTTTTACAGCGTGTTTTTATATGATTTTCCCCTCAAGAGGGAATGTATACGTTTTGAATGACAGAAATGTATCTTGGATTTTTATTGAGGCGATAGTGTCTTTTGTCTGAAGAGATATACTCAGTAATATTAATCTCTGCTTCTCTACAATGCCTCTCATACACAACCCCTGCTGCAATGCAGGCTGGTGTTCTTAGTAACACTGTGCTCTTCAATGCTGGAGTGGTAAGTGACACTTAGACTGTTTGAAATGTCCCTGCCGCCGTGCAGTGTAAACACTTCAAACATAATGTGCTACTTGTGCAGTGAACCGCACTTCACCGGATGGACGCTAGCCTGTAGTAGCTTATCTTACTGCTGTCTAAGTCGCCCTAACATAAGGTTTGAGGGCTATTCTCTCTGGCTCCTACAAAACTGAGCTTTTTTTGGTATAAATTACTAGTGCATAATTTATGCAAACTATGGAATTAAATAAATCACTTTTCATAATCATATTAACTGTTTTTTCCCCTCAAAGAAAAGTATATCAGAATCAAAGCTGTGAAGATGCCACGGTGAAATGTAAATCTAATCGGTATTTTGAGAACCTGTAGTGTCGTCTGATGAGGTGTCATTGTGGCAGGATAATTCTACTCTCCCTCACTGTAAAAATAAAATACCCACAAATCTAGTTGTTTCAACTAATTATTAATAAGTAACTTGATCCACAGCCTTTTTTTGGTTTACTCAATTTTTCGGTCCAAGTGTTACCTGAACTAAAAATAATTTTTGTACCAAACTTATCTCTCATAGGTTCATTCAACTACAAATTATTATTTGGGCATCTTAACTAAAAAAAACATTGCAACTGGTTACACACACAGTGCTTTTAACATACAATAATTTCAACTTACATATTTGATACACGTTGACGGCATTGTGCATGTATACAGTAATTATTATTCAATATGTCCTCACCTGGGCTTTGAACTCACAATCTCTTGGTTCATGGCATTCCGATCTTACTGCTATGCCACCATATCTGTCAATTACATTTGATATTTTAGTCATTTAGCAGTTATCCAGAGTGACTTACGGGAGCAACTAGGGTTAAGTGCCTTGCTCAATTGTCAATTAATCTGACTATTCTCTCATCATTGAGTGTATTTACTTATTTCAGCAATTTAAGGGTTTTCTGTGTTGTTGTCTAATGTAGGTGGGGCATATTACTCTGTTTAAATGTTACTCCTCAATCACTATAATGAATACAATTGTTTTTCTGGAGTGTCCTTTTAATTAGCAGAGGTGAGATTTAGAAGTGAAAAGTGTAGCAATAACAGGTGAAAATCAGTCATTGACACAGACATGGTGGAGACGCAGGAAGATTGGAATGCTGTGAACCAAGAGGTTGTGAGTTCAAATCCTAAGGGAGGACGTGTTGAAGATGAATTACTGTATAAATAACCAGGAACAAAGCAATAATATGTAAGTTGAAAACATTGTACGTTAAAGGCACTGTGTCCATCTCACTAACTACTTTCACAGAAGTTTTTTAGTTAAGATGCCCAAATAATCATTTGTAGTTGTATTAACATATGAGACAATTTGAGTAAACACATCATTTAAATAGACAGATTTTTTTGGCCTACATTTTCTCCTGTTGGAGCAAATTTTGGACCAAATAAAAATGTTAAGTTCAGATAACGCTTTGACCGAAAAGTTGATTAATCAAATAAAAGGCAGTGGAATCAGTTACTTAATAATATTTAGCTGAAACAACTAGATTTTTTTTTTTACAGTGCTCTCTCTCTCTCACCTCTCTCTCACCTCTCTCTCTGTCTCTCTCTCTCTCCACATAAAGCCTTGAAGGAATGTGGTTTAAATATGTCCAGATTAAACTTGGCCCTCTCCCAGTCCAAGATTAGGGTCTATCCCCCAATTAATGCTACATTACCTAACTATTAGCCCTGACGCAGAGCACAATTAGCCAACGTCACTTTAACACTGTTAGGATACAGGGTCAAAGGGAAGGTTCAATTTACAGAAATAATATATGCCATTTAGCAAACACATATCCAAAGCAACTAACAGTCACACATACATACATTTTTACATAAGGGTGGCTCTGGGAAGCAAGCCCACAATCCTGGCGTGGCGTGCACCGTGCTCTACCAACTGAGTCATACTGGACCACAGAAGCAGTACCGGACCACAGAAGCCGGACTGCACCACAGAAGCCGTACTGGACCACAGAAGCCGTACTGGACCACAGAAGTATTACAGGACCACAGTAAATAAATCTCAGGAGACCTGAAGTTTATCACAGGGAGAGTAAATAACACATTAGATGGTAACTGGAGGGACACCCACTAACTTACACTGACTGACACCTTTCCAGTCTTTCCCCTTTTGCTCAACAAGCATTAGAAGAATACATTGGATATACTGTATAAGACGAGATCTCCTAGTGGGATTGAGTTTGAAGTCTGAACTCTGATCTCTGCTCGCTGGAGGATGGGTTCAAACAGTAGTCACATTTCAACGAGTCAAACGAGAGACGAGGAGAGAGAGAGAGACCAGTAAAGCTTCTGCTTCAAGCAGTAGTCACATTTCAACGAGACAAACGAGAGACGAGGACAGAGAGAGAGACCAGTAAAGCTTCTGCTTCAAGCAGTAGTCACATTTCAACGAGTCAAACGAGAGACGAGGACAGAGAGAGAGACCAGTAAAGCTTCTGCTTCAAGCAGTAGTCACATTTCAACGAGTCAAACGAGAGACGAGGAGAGAGATAGAGAGACCAGTAAAGCTTCTGCTTCAAGCAGCACTCACTAAGAGTTTCTCCCTCACAGGGGCCCACTATAGGCTATATCATTATTATTATACCTTAATAATCGTGAAGATGTTTTTTGAAAACAAATTATTTGCCATCTGTCCTCAGCAGTGTGTGACTTGTACTTTATACAAATGATTGAATGTCATTTTTTTTATATCGCGTACATCCTTTTCAGAACGTATTGATTTGATTTGATTTGCACAATATGTACATTTATTTCACTCGCAATAAATACTTTTTTGGCTCAACTGTTTCTTTCAAGAAGCATTTGTATATTGGCTATTCAGGTGCAATAACCCTGCAATATTTTTGTGTTCATATGTTAGTCATTACTATGGACAGTGTTGTGCTCATATAACAGGTTAAAGTCATTACTATGGACAGTGTTGTGCTCATATAACAGGTTAAAGTCATTACTATGGACAGTGTTGTGCTCATATAACAGGTTAAAGTCATTACTATGGACAGTGTTGTGCTCATATAACAGGTTAAAGTCATTACTATGGACAGTGTTGTGCTCATATAACAGGTTAAAGTCATTACTATGGACAGTGTTGTGCTCATATAACAGGTTAAAGTCATTACTATGGACAGTGTTGTGCTCATATAACAGGTTAAAGTCATTACTATGGACAGTGTTGTGCTCATATAACAGGTTAAAGTCATTACTATGGACAGTGTTGTGCTCATATAACAGGTTAAAGTCATTACAATGGACAGTGTTGTGCTCATATAACAGGTTAAAGTCATTACAATGGACAGTGTTGTGCTCATATAACAGGTTAAAGTCATTACTATGGACAGTGTTGTGCTCATATAACAGGTTAAAGTCATTACTATGGACAGTGTTGTGCTCATATAACAGGTTAAAGTCATTACTATGGACAGTGTTGTGCTCATATAACAGGTTAAAGTCATTACTATGGACAGTGTTGTGCTCATATAACAGGTTAAAGTCATTACTATGGACAGTGTTGTGCTCATATAACAGGTTAAAGTCATTACTATGGACAGTGTTGTGCTCATATAACAGGTTAAAGTCATTACTATGGACAGTGTTGTGTTCATATAACAGGTTAAAGTCATTACTATGGACAGCGTTGTGCTCATATAACAGGTTAAAGTCATTACAATGGACAGTGTTGTGCTCATATAACAGGTTAAAGTCATTACTATGGACAGTGTTGTGCTCATATAACAGGTTAAAGTCATTACTATGGACAGTGTTGTGCTCATATAACAGGTTAAAGTCATTACTATGGACAGTGTTGTGCTCATATAACAGGTTAAAGTCATTACTATGGACAGTGTTGTGCTCATATAACAGGTTAAAGTCATTACAATGGACAGTGTTGTGCTCATATAACAGGTTAAAGTCATTACTATGGACAGTGTTGTGCTCATATAACAGGTTAAAGTCATTACAATGGACAGTGTTGTGTTCATATAACAGGTTAAAGTCATTACTATGGACAGTGTTGTGCTCATATAACAGGTTAAAGTCATTACTATGGACAGTGTTGTGCTCATATAACAGGTTAAAGTCATTACTATGGACAGTGTTGTGTTCATATGTTAAGTCATTACTATGGACAGTGTTGTGTTCATATGTTAAGTCATTACAATGGACAGTGTTGTGCTCATATAACAGGTTAAAGTCATTACTATGGACAGTGTTGTGCTCATATAACAGGTTCAAGTCATTACTATGGACAGTGTTGTGCTCATATAACAGGTTAAAGTCATTACTATGGACAGTGTTGTGTTCATATAACAGGTTAAAGTCATTACTATGGACAGTGTTGTGCTCATATAACAGGTTAAAGTCATTACTATGGACAGTGTTGTGTTCATATAACAGGTTAAAGTCATTACTATGGACAGTGTTGTGCTCATATAACAGGTTAAAGTCATTACTATGGACAGTGTTGTGCTCATATAACAGGTTAAAGTCATTACAATGGACAGTGTTGTGCTCATATGTTAAGTCATTACTATGGACAGTGTTGTGCTCATATGATAAGTCATTACTATGGACAGTGTTGTGTTCATATAACAGGTTAAAGTCATTACTATGGACAGTGTTGTGCTCATATAACAGGTTAAAGTCATTACTATGGACAGTGTTGTGCTCATATAACAGGTTAAAGTCATTACTATGGACAGTGTTGTGCTCATATAACAGGTTAAAGTCATTACAATGGACAGTGTTGTGTTCATATGTTAAGTCATTACTATGGACAGTGTTGTGCTCATATAACAGGTTAAAGTCATTACAATGGACAGTGTTGTGCTCATATAACAGGTTAAAGTCATTACTATGGACAGTGTTGTGCTCATATAACAGGTTAAAGTCATTACTATGGACAGTGTTGTGTTCATATGTTAGTCATTACTATGGACAGTGTTGTGCTCATATAACAGGTTAAAGTCATTACTATGGACAGTGTTGTGTTCATATAACAGGTTAAAGTCATTACTATGGACAGTGTTGTGCTCATATAACAGGTTAAAGTCATTACTATGGACAGTGTTGTGCTCATATAACAGGTTAAAGTCATTACTATGGACAGTGTTGTGCTCATATAACAGGTTAAAGTCATTACAATGGACAGTGTTGTGCTCATATGATAAGTCATTACTATGGACATTGTTGTGTTCATATGTTAAAGTCATTACTAATGACATTACATTTCTTCTTATTGTGCCATTATATTTTTTTATAATGATTTTTTCCCCCCATTTTGTATGTTGATAAAACATTGTTGTAAAACCTCCCCATATGAAGCAAAGATCAGTAGCCATGTGATCTGCTATACTATACATCAGGACTAATACTACGTCCACTGATATTTGACCTACTGAACATATTTCTACAGAGCATTCAGCAAAGCTGTCCAATGTTTTACTTTCAGATATAAACTGAATTATATTTTTACGGCTCGGCTTAGTTGATGAGTTAATTTCTACTAGTATTTTTTGTTTCAAATAATACATATTTATAGTAACATTTTTGTCATGTAAATGACTGGGATACATTAGCTACATTTAAATACATTATACAGACTATATACATTATCTAAACTACATACATTATCTACACTATACACATTATCTACATTAACTACATTATACACACTACATACATAATCAACACTATACACATTATCTATATTAACTACATTAACTACATTATACACACTACATACATTATCTACACTATATACATTCTCTACATTATCTACATTATACACACTATATCCATTATCTACACTATACACATTATCTACATTATCTACACTATACACATTACCTACATTATCTACACTATACACATTCTCTACATTATCTACACTATACACATTAGCTACATTATCTACACTATACACATTCTCTACATTCTCTACATTATCTACACTATACACATTAACTACATTATCTACACTATACACATTCTCTACATTCTCTACATTATCTACACTATACACATTATCTACACTATACACAGTATCTACATTATCTACACTATACACATTACCTACATTATCTACACTATATACATTCTCTACATTATCTACACTATACACAGTATCTACATTATCTACACTATACACATTACCTACATTATCTACACTATATACATTCTCTACATTATCTACACTATACACATTATCTACATTTGCTACATTAACTACATTATACACACTACAGTTGAAGTCGGAAGTTTACATACACCTTAGCCAAATACATTTAAACTCAGTTTTTCACAATTCCTGAAATGTAATCCTAGTAAAAAATCCCTGTCTTAGGTCAGTTAGGATCACCACTTTCTTTTAAGAATGTGAAATGTCAGAATAATAGTAGAGAGAATGATTTATTTCAGCTTTTATTTATTTCATCACATTCCTAGTGGGTCTGACGTTAACATACATTCAATTAGTATTCGGTAGTAATGCCTTTAAATTGTTTAACTTGGGTCAAACGTTTCGGGTAGCCTTCCACAAGCTTCCCACAATAAGTTGGGTGAATTTTGGCCCATTCCTCCTGACAGAGCTGGTGTAACCGAGTCAGGTTTGTAGGCCTCCTTGCTCGCACACGCTTTTTCAGTTCTGCCCACAAATTTTCTATGGGATTGAGGTCAGGGCTTTGTGATGGCCACTCCAATACCTTCACTTTCTTGTCCTTAAGCCATTTTGCCACAACTTTGGAAGTATGCTTGGGGTCATTGTCCATTTGGAAGACCCATTTGCGACCAAGCTTTAGCTTCCTGACTGATGTCTTGAGATGTTGCTTCAATATATCCACATAATTTTCCTACCTCATGATGCCATCTATTTTGTGAAGTGCACCAGTCCCTCTTGCAGCAAAGCACCCCCACAACATGATGCTGCCACCCCCGTGCTTCATGGTTGGGATGGTGTTCTTTGGCTTGCAAGCCTCCCCCTTTTTCCTCCAAACATAACGATGGTCAGTATGGCCAAACTGTTCTATTTTTGTTTCATCAGACCAGAGGGCATTTCTCCAAAAAGTACGATCTTTGCCCCCATGTGCAGTCACAAACCGTAGTCTGGCTTTTTTATGGCGGTTTTGGAGCAGTGGCTTCTTCCTTACTGAGCGGCCTTTCAGGTTATGTCGATATAGGACTCGTTTTACTGTGGATATAGATACTTTTGTACCTGTTTCCTCCGGCATCTTCACAAGGTCCTTTGCTGTTGTTCTGGGATTGATTTGCACTTTTCGCACCAAAGTACGTTCATCTCTAGGAGACAGACCGCGTCTCCTTCCTGAGCGGTATGATGGCTGTGTGGTTCCATGGTGTATATACTTGCTTACTATTGTTTGTTCAGATGAACGTGGTACCTTCAGGCGTTTGGAAATTGCTCCCAAGGATGAACCAGACTTGTGGAGGTCTACAATTTTTATTTCTGAGGTCTTGGCTGATTTCTTTTGAGTTTCTCATGATGTCAAGCAAAGAGGCACTGAGTTTGAAGGTAGGCCTTGAAATACGTCCACAGGTACACCACCAATTGACTCAAATGATTTCAATTAGCCTATCAGAAGCTTTAACAGCCATGACATAATTTTCTGGAATATTCCAAGCTGTTTAAAGGCACAGTCAACTTAGTGTATGTAAACTTCCGACCCACTGGAATTGTGATACAGTGAATTATAAGTGAAATAATCTGTCTGTAAACAATTGTTGGAAAAATTACTTGTGTGATGCACAAAGTAGATGTCCTAACCGACTTGCCAAAACTATAGTTTGTTGACAAGAAATTTGTGGAGTGGTTGAAAAAGTAGTTTTAATGACTCCAACCTAAGTGTATGTAAACTTCCGACTTCAACTGTATATACATTATATACAATATCTACACTATACACACTATATACATTATACACACTGTATACATTATATACATTATCTACATTATCTACACTATACCCACTATATATGTTATACACAGTATATACATTAGCTACATTATCTACACTATACACACTATATACATTATACACACTGTATACATTATATACATTAGCTACATTATCTACCTTATACACACTATGCATGTTATACACATTATATACATTAGCTACATTATCTACACTATACACACTATATACATTATACACACTGTATACATGACATACATTAGCTACATTATCTACACTATACACACTATACATGTTATACACATTATATACATTTGCTACATTATCTACACTATACACACTATATACATTATACACACTGTATACATTATATACATTATCTACATTATCTACACTATACCCACTATATATGTTATACACAGTATATACATTAGCTACATTATCTACACTATACACACTATATACATTATACACACTGTATACATGATATACATTAGCTACATTATCTACCTTATACACACTATGCATGTTATACACATTATATACATTAGCTACATTATCTACACTATACACACTATATACATTATACACACTGTATACATGACATACATTAGCTACATTATCTACACTATACACACTATACATGTTATACACATTATATACATTAGCTACATTATCTACACTATACACACTATATACATTATACACACTGTATACATTACATACATTACCTACATTATCTACACTATACACACTATACATGTTATACACATTATATACATTAGCTACATTATCTACACTATACATGTTATACACATTATATACATTAGCTACATTATCTACACTATACCCACTATACATGTTATACACACTCTATACATGACATACATTAGCTACATTATCTACACTATACACACTATACATGTTATACACATTATATACATTAGCTACATTATCTACACTATACACACTATATACATTATACACACTGTATACGTTACATACATTAGCTTTATTATCTACACTATACACACCATATACATTATACACACTGTATACATTATATACATTAGCTACATTATCTACACTATACCCACTATATATGTTATACACAGTATATACATTATATACATTATCTACACTATACACACTATATACATTATACACACTGTATACGTTACATACATTAGCTACATTATCTACACTATACACACTATACATGTTATACACATTATATACATTAGCTACATTATCTACACTATACCCACTATATACATTATACACACTGTATACGTTACATACATTAGCTACATTATCTACACTATACACACTATACATGTTATACACATTATATACATTAGCTACATTATCTACACTATACCCACTATATCCATTATACACACTGTATACATGACATACATTAGCTACATTATCTACACTATACACACTATATACATTATACACACTTTATACGTTACATACATTAGCTACATTATCTACACTATACACACTATACATGTTATACACATTATATACATTAGCTACATTATCTACACTATACACACTATATACATTACATACATTACCTACATTATCTACACTATACACACTATACATGTTATACACATTATATACATTAGCTACATTATCTACACTATACACACTATACATGTTATACACATTATATACATTAGCTACATTATCTACACTATACACACTATATACATTATATACATTATCTACACTATACACATGTATATATGTTAGCTACATTATCTACACTATACACACTATACATGTTATACACATTATATACATTAGCTACATTATCTACACTATACACACTGTATACATTACATACATTACCTACATTATCTACACTATACACACTATACATGTTATACACATTATATACATTAGCTACATTATCTACACTATACACACTATACATGTTATACACATTATATACATTAGCTACATTATCTACACTATACCCACTATATACATTATACACACTGTATACGTTACATACATTAGCTACATTATCTACACTATACACACTATACATGTTATACACATTATATACATTAGCTACATTATCTACACTATACCCACTATATCCATTATACACACTGTATACATGACATACATTAGCTACATTATCTACACTATACACACTATATACATTATACACACTTTATACGTTACATACATTAGCTACATTATCTACACTATACACACTATACATGTTATACACATTATATACATTAGCTACATTATCTACACTATACACACTATATACATTACATACATTACCTACATTATCTACACTATACACACTATACATGTTATACACATTATATACATTAGCTACATTATCTACACTATACACACTATACATGTTATACACATTATATACATTAGCTACATTATCTACACTATACACACTATATACATTTTATACATTATCTACACTATACACATGTATATATGTTAGCTACATTATCTACACTATACACACTATACATGTTATACACATTATATACATTAGCTACATTATCTACACTATACACACTGTATACATTACATACATTACCTACATTATCTACACTATACACACTATACATGTTATACACATTATATACATTAGCTACATTATCTACACTATACACACTATACATGTTATACACATTATATACATTAGCTACATTATCTACACTATACACACTATATACATTATATACATTATCTACACTATACACATGTATATATGTTTATGTGTGTGAGTTCAGTCCATGTGTGTGAATTTAGTTTGTGTGTGTTCAGTTTATGTGTGTGAAGTTAGTTTGTGTGTGAGTTCAGTTTATGTGTGTGAATTTAGTTTATGTGTGTGAGTTCAGTTTATGTGTGTGAATTTAGTCTCTGTGTGTGTTTACTACCTGTGTGTGTGTTTAGTAACGTTGCATGTCTCTGTGTGTAGATTAATGACATTAACTAAGGAAGTATTCATTAGCCGTGCGGTTGGGACGGGGCGAGACAGAAGCGGCCAAGCAGAAAGCCACATGACTGAAGCACTGATAAGAGAAAATGAAACACATCTCTGAGGGCCAAGAGGGGGAAGGAAACGTCGCTCCAAATTAGCTGCAGGCCCAATTAGTTGTTACTTCATTAGTCCAGCCAGCTTCAGGAGAGCAGGGGAAGGAGGTGGTGACCCCTCTTTTGCCTAAAATGGGAACCAGGATGCCCACTGGGCCCCCGCGCCCCTCGAACCAATTGGCCCTTCAAAAGTACACAGGCCCTGGTCAAAAGGAGTGCACTATGTAGGAACAAGGCTGCCATTTGGGACACAGGTTTTCTCTCTTTTTGATGTTTGCGTTGGTTCAGACAGGTGGCCGGGTTGAGGAGGGCCCTGGCACCAAACCAAGGATGACAGGAACAACAGTTGTCAGTCAGACAACTCATTTGTTTTGTTCTCAAACAGAAGAAGCCGACGAAGCTTACGGACGGTCGTTTGGTCAGGAGCCCCTGCTGATTTCTGCTTGTCCAACAATCTAAAGTATGTTGGTCTGTGGTCTGGTGGCGTTGAAGGGTTTGGTTAATGGTCATGACCCAAGTTGTGTTGCTAGGGAAGAGCATGGTTGCTCCACTGGGAGATCAGCTGGTTCATGGACTTCAGTTTTTAGAACTAAAATAATAATACAAATGTTTTACAAGAACATTTCTCACAACCAAGGCACTCATTTGAGAATTTAGCTCGCGGTCATAACTTAATGGACATGTAGCATAAGTAAATACCCTGTTGGGATTAATTCATCATTTATTCATTAAGTCATCAGCCAGTCACTTCCTTAGTTTCTGCCTGTAGCCCAAAGTCATCAGCCAGTCACTTCCTTAGTTTCTGCCTGTAGCCCGAAGTCATCAGCCAGTCACTTCCTTAGTTTCAAGTCATCAGCCAGTCACCTCCTTAGTTTCTGCCTGTAGCCCCAAGTCATCAGCCAGTCACTTCCTTAGTTTCTGCCTGTAGCCCCAAGTCATCAGCCAGTCACCTCCTTAGTTTCTGCCTGTAGCCCCAAGTCATCAGCCAGTCACCTCCTTAGTTTCTGCCTGTAGCCCCAAGTCATCAGCCAGTCACCTCCTTAGTTTCTGCCTGTAGCCCCAAGTCATCAGCCAGTCACCTCCTTAGTTTCTGCTTGTAGCCCCCAGTCATCAGCCAGTCACCTCCTTAGTTTCTGCTTGTAGCCCCACGTCATCAGCCAGTCACCACCTTAGTTTCTGCCTGTAGCCCCAAGTCATCAGCCAGTCACCTCCTTAGTTTCTGCCTGTAGCCCCAAGTCATCAGCCAGTGACCTCCTTAGTTTCTGCTTGTAGCCCCAAGTCATCAGCCAGTCACCTCCTTAGTTTCCTTCTGTAGACCCAAGTCATCAGCCAATCACCTCCTTAGTTTCCTTCTGTAGCCCCAAGTCATCAGCCAGTCACCTCCTTAGTTTCTGCTTGTAGCCTCTAGTCAACAGCCAGTCACCTCCTTAGTTTCTGCCTGTAGCCCCAAGTCATCAGCCAGTCACCTCCTTAGTTTCTGCTTGTAGCCTCTAGTCAACAGCCAGTCACCTCCTTAGTTTCCTTCTGTAGCCCCAAGTCATCAGCCAGTCACCTCCTTAGTTTATGCCTGTAGCCCCAAGTCATCAGCCAGTCACCTCCTTAGTTTCCTTCTGTAGCCCCAAGTCATCAGCCAGTCACCTCCTTAGTTTCTGCCTGTAGCCCAAGTCATCAGCCAGTCACCTCCTTAGTTTCTGCTTGTAGCCTAAGGTCATCAGCCAGTCACCTCCTTAGTTTCTGCCTGTAGCCCCAAGTCATCAGCCAGTCACCTCCTTAGTTTCTGCCTGTAGCCCCAAGTCATCAGCCAGTCACCTCCTTAGTTTCTGCTTGTAGCCCCAAGTCATCAGCCAGTCACCTCCTTAGTTTCTGCTTGTAGCCCCACGTCATCAGCCAGTCACCACCTTAGTTTCTGCTTGTAGCCCCAAGTCATCAGCCAGTCACCTCCTTAGTTGCTGCCTGTAGCCCCAAGTCATCAGCCAGTCACCTCCTTAGTTTCTGCTTGTAGCCCCAAGTCATCAGCCAGTCACCTCCTTAGTTTCCTTCTGTAGCCCCAAGTCATCAGCCAATCACCTCCTTAGTTTCCTTCTGTAGCCCCAAGTCATCAGCCAGTCACCTCCTTAGTTTCCTTCTGTAGCCCCAAGTCATCAGCCAGTCACTTCCTTCGTTTCTGCCTGTAGCCCCAAGTCATCAGCCAGTCACCTCCTTAGTTTCTGCCTGTAGCCCCAAGTCATCAGCCAGTCACCTCCTTAGTTTCCTTCTGTAGCCCCAAGTCATCAGCCAGTCACCTCCTTAGTTTCCTTCTGTAGCCCCAAGTTATCAGCCAGTCACCTCCTTAGTTTCTGCCTGTAGCCCCAAGTCATCAGCCAGTCACCTTCTTAGTTTCTGTCTGTAGCCTCAAGTCATCAGCCAGTCACCTCCTTAGTTTCTGCCTGTAGCCTCAAGTCATCAGCCAGTCACCTCCTTAGTTTCTGCCTGTAGCCCCAAGTCATCAGCCAGTCACCTCCTTAGTTTCTGTCTGTAGCCTCAAGTCATCAGCCAGTCGCCTCCTTAGTTTCTGCTTGTAGCCCCAAGTCATCAGCCAGTCACCTCCTTAGTTGCTGCCTGTAGCCCCAAGTCATCAGCCAGTCACCTCCTTAGTTTCTGCTTGTAGCCCCAAGTCATCAGCCAGTCACCTCCTTAGTTTCCTTCTGTAGCCCCAAGTCATCAGCCAGTGACCTCCTTAGTTTCCTTCTGTAGCCCCAAGTCATCAGCCAGTCACCTCCTTAGTTTCCTTCTGTAGCCCCAAGTCATCAGCCAGTCACTTCCTTCGTTTCTGCCTGTAGCCCCAAGTCATCAGCCAGTCACCTCCTTAGTTTCTGCCTGTAGCCCCAAGTCATCAGCCAGTCACCTCCTTAGTTTCCTTCTGTAGCCCCAAGTCATCAGCCAGTCACCTCCTTAGTTTCTGCCTGTAGCCCCAAGTCATCAGCCAGTCACCTCCTTAGTTTCTGTCTGTAGCCTCAAGTCATCAGCCAGTCGCCTCCTTAGTTTCTGCTTGTAGCCCCAAGTCATCAGCCAGTCACCTCCTTAGTTGCTGCCTGTAGCCCCAAGTCATCAGCCAGTCACCTCCTTAGTTTCTGCTTGTAGCCCCAAGTCATCAGCCAGTCACCTCCTTAGTTTCCTTCTGTAGCCCCAAGTCATCAGCCAATCACCTCCTTAGTTTCCTTCTGTAGCCCCAAGTCATCAGCCAGTCACCTCCTTAGTTTCCTTCTGTAGCCCCAAGTCATCAGCCAGTCACTTCCTTCGTTTCTGCCTGTAGCCCCAAGTCATCAGCCAGTCACCTCCTTAGTTTCCTTCTGTAGCCCCAAGTCATCAGCCAGTCACCTCCTTAGTTTCTGCCTGTAGCCCCAAGTCATCAGCCAGTCACCTCCTTAGTTTCTGTCTGTAGCCCCAAGTCATCAGCCAGTCACCTCCTTAGTTTCTGCCTGTAGCCCCAAGTCATCAGCCAGTCACCTCCTTAGTTTCTGTCTGTAGCCTCAAGTCATCAGCCAGTCACCTCCTTAGTTTCTGCCTGTAGCCTCAAGTCATCAGCCAGTCACCTCCTTAGTTTCTGCCTGTAGCCCCAAGTCATCAGCCAGTCACCTCCTTAGTTTCTGTCTGTAGCCTCAAGTCATCAGCCAGTCGCCTCCTTAGTTTCTGCTTGTAGCCCCAAGTCATCAGCCAGTCACCTCCTTAGTTGCTGCCTGTAGCCCCAAGTCATCAGCCAGTCACCTCCTTAGTTTCTGCTAGTAGCCTCAAGTCATCAGCCAGTCACCTCCTTAGTTTCTGCTAGTAGCCTCAAGTCATCAGCCAGTCGCCTCCTTAGTTTCTGCCTGTAGCCCCAAGTCATCAGCCAGTCACCTCCTTAGTTTCTGCTAGTAGCCTCAAGTCATCAGCCAGTCGCCTCCTTAGTTTCTGCCTGTAGCCCCAAGTCATCAGCCAGTCGCCTCCTTAGTTTCTGCCTGTAGCCCCAAGTCATCAGCCAGTCACCTTAGTTTCTGCTAGTAGCCTCAAGTCATCAGCCAGTCACCTCCTTAGTTTCTGCTAGTAGCCTCAAGTCATCAGCCAGTCACCTCCTTAGTTTCTGCTAGTAGCCCCAAGTCATCAGCCAGTCACCTCCTTAGTTTCCTTCTGTAGCCCCAAGTCATCAGCCAGTCACCTCCTTAGTTTCTTCCTGTAGCCCCAAGTCATCAGCCAGTCACCTCAGTTTCTGTAGCTTGATCAAAGTGTACAGTTTCAGAGCCCCGAACCTGACCTTTTGTGATTTTACCACACACACACACACACACACACACACACACACACACACACACACACACACACACACACACACTCACACATACACACACACACACACACACACACACACACACACACACACACACACACACACACACACACACACACACACACACACACACACACACACACACACACACACACACAGGGTTATTAAAAGTGCAATCTGCAATATTTACTGTTCAATGATAATTTCGACTTAAAAAAACAAACAGCATTTTTTAGCTTTAATTTAAAAAATGGTTTTGTAAAAAAAACTATTTATATATTAGCTGGTTTTGCAGGCACTTTTTGAAGCTTACTTGTCTGCTTGGTACATTATGTATTGCATGAGGCATCAACATGTCTGACAAATGACTCCATAAACTTCATCGCCGCTTAGGAGAACCATCTGGCTATGCACGCTTCCTGTTCAGTCACAGCCAGCCAGTGAAGAAACTGAATGACATCGCTATGTCAATTCAAGTGTCTGCTTGGGATATAGCAACATAAGTAAATACAGAATTTGTACTTTTTTGTTGTTGTTGCCAGACATGAGGACAAATATCAACCTTTCACTGTCACGTATCATCTTTAGCATAAACCTCGCACTACTCTACATGTATGGGCACTTCACAGCCCTTTGGATGATGTCAGGAGGGTGGGATGAATCCAGGTTGTCACTTTACAGCCCTTTGGATGATATCAGGAGGGTAGGATGAATCCAGGTCGTCACTTCACAGCCCTTTGGATGATGTCAGTAGGGTGGGATGAATCCAGGTTGTCACTTCACAGCCCTTTGGATGATGTCAGGAGGGTGGGATGAATCCAGGTCGTCACTTCACAGCCCTTTGGATGATGTCAGTAGGGTGGGATGAATCCAGGTCGTCACTTTACGGCCCTTTGGATGATGTCAGGAGGGTGGGATGAATCCAGGTCGTCACTTTACGGCCCTTTGGATGATGTCAGTAGGGTGGGATGAATCCAGGTCGTCACTTCACAGCCCTTTGGATGATGTCAGTAGGGTGGGATGAATCCAGGTCGTCACTTTACGGCCCTTTGGATGATGTCAGTAGGGTGGGATGAATCCAGGTCGTCACTTCACAGCCCTTTGGATGATGTCTGTTGGGTGGGATGAATCCAGGTCGTCACTTCACAGCCCTTTGGATGATGTCAGTAGGGTGGGATGAATCCAGGTCGTCACTTTACGGCCCTTTGGATGATATCAGGAGGGTGGGATGAATCCAGGTCGTCACTTTACAGCCCTTTGGATGATGTCTGTTGGGTGGGATGAATCCAGGTCGTCACTTCACAGCCCTTTTGGATGATATCAGGAGGGTGGGATGAATCCAGGTCGTCACTTTACAGCCCTTTGGATGATGTCTGTTGGGTGGGATGAATCCAGGTCGTCACTTTACGGCCCTTTGGATGATATCAGGAGGGTGGGATGAATCCAGGTCGTCACTTTACAGCCCTTTGGATGATGTCAGTAGGGTGGGATGAATCCAGGTCGTCACTTTACGGCCCTTTGGATGATGTCAGGAGGGTGGGATGAATCCAGGTCGTCACTTTACAGCCCTTTGGATGATATCAGGAGGGTGGGATGAATCCAGGTCGTCACTTCACAGCCCATTGGATGATGTCAGGAGGGTGGGATGAATCCAGGTCGTCAGTAGCTACTTCTAGAGAGATGAGTACCCCTCAGATGGAGCCATGAGGCCCCTCTAGTATCCTCTCAGTCAGAAGAGAAGAGCTGTTTCATTTGATCGACTCTTATCTATCTAAGAGCCGAGTGGTGTGTGGAGCTGCTTGACTGCTTAGATGGCTCAGATGGCCAGTCCCTGTCTCTCTTATCTTCCCAGGCTCACTGAGGTCTGTAGGGGACCAAAACCCCAAGCCGCGGGGCCCCCCCTCAAGCCGCTGGGCTGCCCCCCCCCGTCCTCATCCTTATTCTCTCCTTCCTAGACCGGATGAAAGGATGAGGAAGCCGCCTCCTCTGCGGATGATAGGATCTGTGTCCAAAATTACACCCTATTCCCTACATAGTGCAACCACACGGCTCAGGTCAAAAGTAGTGCACTATATAGGCGATAGGGTGCTATTTGGGATGCAAACAGGGGCTCTGGAGGATGCTTGCCATATGCCCCTTTGTATTCCCAGGGGAGTGGGAGCCTTTTGGGATGCCCCCCTATCTAAATGTACACCAGGGGGTTTGGGACAATAGAGGCTGCCTGCATGTGACAAAGGCATTTTGGACAGTTTTTTGTTTGACATGGAAGCATCTGTGAGAAAAAGGAACCTTGATTAGCATTTCTCTTTGCATCCCAGATCATTTAAAAAATATATATTTTGATACTGTATCTTTATGGATGGATGTAGGTGTTCCTCTTTTTCAGGTTTTATTCATTAACTGTAAAAAATAACCGGACCCGGTCGGAAAATAATCATTCTAATTTGGATTGGGACTCTTGAGGCAAAGTTCATACAAAAAACAACTGTTTTTCCTTTGGTGGAAAATGGTTTGGTAATTGTTAAAATAGCAGGTTGACTATCCTCATTGGGAGATGCTCCCGATTTCAGATTAAGATTGTGTGTGTGTTTGTGTGTGTGTGTGTGTGTGTGTGTGTGTGTGTGTGTGTGTGTGTGTGTGTGTGTGTGTGTGTGTGTGTGTGTGTGTGTTCGTGTGTGTGTGTGTGTGTGTGTGTGTGAGTGTGTGTGTGTGTGTGTGTGTGTGCTTGCATCAAATCCAAAGTTTATTTGTCACATTCGCCGAATACAACAGGTGTAGTAGACCTTACAGTGAAATGCTTACTTACAAGCCCTTAACCAACAATTCAGTTTTAAGAAAAATAAGTGTTAAGAAAGTATTTACTAAAATAAACTGAAGTAAAAAAAATAACAAATAATTAAAGAGCAACAATAAAATAACAGTAGCGAGGCTTTATAGACGGGGTACCGGTAAAGAGTGAATGTACGGGGGCATCGGTTAGTCGAGGAAATTGTGAGGTAATATGCACATGTAGGTAAGGGTAAAGTGACTGTGTGTGTGTGTGTGTGTGTGTGTGTGTGTGTGTGTGTGTGTGTGTGTGTGTGCGTGTGCGCGTGCACGTGTGTGTGTGTGTGTGTGTGTGCAGCAGTTGATTGTAAACAAAAAGGCCTGTTTTATTGAAAATGTGTCTCATAGTTAAAAAAAGGAGAAGGTGCATTACTGTATATGTCCAGCTGAGGACATGCTTCCCTCAGACAGGACTCAAGTAATGTACAGCTTAATTCAGGTCCCTTATTATCACTACATTATAGTGCTATGTGTACTGTAGTTACTCATTGGAAACCAGTGGTGTTGTAAACCATAAATCTAATTTCTACAGTGGTTAATGATCAATGTTGATAATTGAAGTTTTTTTTTTAATACATTTGTACGGCACATTTTTATATTTTTGCCAATAATGCCAATGATGATATGTGTACTTAATATAAACATTTTGATATGGGTTAAATATGAATTTGATGTGGGTTAAATATGAATTTGATATGGGTTAAATATGAATTTGATATGGGTTAAATATGAATTTGATATGGGTTAAATATGAATTTGATCTGGGTTAAATATGAATTTGATCTGGGTTAAATATGAATTTGATCTGGGTTAAATATGAATTTGATATGGGTTAAATATGAATTTGATCTGGGTTAAATATGAATTTGATATGGGTTAAATATGAATTTGATCTGGGTTAAATATGAATTTGATATAGGGTTTGGGACGGCAGCATAGGTGCTTTACAAATATGATCAGGTCCCACATAAATGTTGCTATGACGTACAGTTGATTTTCTTTGTTGAAATGTGTCTGTATGTCCAGATCTTTGTTGAAATGTGTCTGTATGTCCAGATCTTTGTTTTTAACATGTCTGTATTGTACATGTTTTAATGTTGATGTGTTCATCTGCTCGGAGACTGTAGATTAACTGTCAGCTAAATCTGGCGCAAACGAATCACTTCTCATATTCGGAGACTTTTTTGTTGTTGTACATTGTCCCTGCCAAATAAACTTGATAAATAAATAATAGCTATTTTACCATGTCATAAAAAAACGTTTTCCATGCAGCCTAAACTACCCTGGTTAACCTTCCCCTTAGCCAACAGGTAGGAGAGCTTCATGCTCCAGGCAGTATTATGTATGAAGTGTGTATCTCATAAGGACAATTGTCCTGCTGATAGCTGGTCTGGTCAGTGGTCTGGTTGGTGGTCACATCATGTCATATCCCAACGCAAAAAAAATATTGAACTTTGAACTTTTCCCACGCAGATGTAAGTCTAAGCTAGCATAATATATGAGTTAATCTTCCATTGGTCACCAACTATAGGAGACCTCCATGAACCAGGCTTCATTATTAAGTGTGTTTCATTGAGGACAATTTTCCTGCTGAAAGGTGGTCTGGTCGGTGGTCTACCTACCTGCCTGGAAGGCCGATCCATTCCTCCGAGCTCGGCCGGCCCCACGCCAGCTGCATGTCATTTCTATCAGACCCGGCCAGGGTCTGTCAATTAAGAAAACAGAGGGCAATCTGTGGGCGCTGAAAGAGATCCCCTCGGCCCTCTCGGAGCCTGAGAGACGGCCTTTTGTTCCCAGGCATGTCTCACATACTTTCAGAGTCCAGATAAGCCCGGGCTCCATGAAACCCTGCTTTATATTTGGCCACTGTAATGTCTCTGTGGGGTCAGGGTATATGGGTAAGCACAGTCAGTGAAAAGGTAATATTCCCCTCCTCTCATAATGGAGCTCTCTCTGTGGCAATAGATGCCACCAACGGGTTAGGTGGTCCTCAGGCCTGGGACATTCGCCGAATGATTTCTCCTCTCCCGTGTGTGAGGTGCCAGCCTGCCCACCACCCACCACCCACCGTAGTGTACTGTAATAGGGAATAGGGCGCCATTTGGGATGCAGATCTACTGTACCACCACCACCACCTAGTTCAGATCTAAAACAGCCAAACAAGAGGGCAGCTCAGGCTGTTTCCTCAAATGGACTTAACAGCTAAAGCTGGATCTACTGCAGGCCAGGGGGAAAGAGCCCTGGTCCGGCTCTGGCTCTGAGACCACCCAGTGTCCAAGTACACAGGTAGATCAAGGTGGGGTTGAAACCTGAGGAGGAGAGGAGGGAGAGAGGGAGGAAGGGAGAGCCACGGTCTGGGCCAGGTAGGGGGTAGAGGGCCAGGCACTCTCAACTGTGTCCCAAATCACCCCCTATTTCCTATATAATATAGTCCACTTGTTAATGCCTTATATAGGGAATAGGGTGCCATTTTAGACACAAGCCGTCTCCCCTTCGCTTCTCTCAATGACTCAGTGTTGCTATGGCTTACTATAAAATGTGTCCTACTGCTCTTTGAAAGAGAACAAGGCTTTAGCTTTAAGTAAATGCCAGGAATTCCTTACAGGCTATTTCAGGTGTATTAGATGTTGTTTCTTTATCTGGCCTGTGTGGAATAGTTGTTATCTGAAGTCTGTTGGCTCCATTGTGTACTTGATTCAGAATATTACATTTTTTAAATAAATATCAAACAAATAGTATATTATGTTAAACTGAAACTAAAATGTAACTTTTCAGTTAGGAGTTTTTAGATGCCTAGAAATCCAAGATAGTGAATTTATTTTATCAAAATTTAAATGGGCAAATTTTTCTATGGGCATAAATTACGTCTAGCAACTGGCCCCACATTGTATCTTCAATGTAAATATGAACCATCAAAAACTAAAGATAACTATTGTAAAATACACTGTGTTCGTAAAATGTATATACTGTAGTATGTATAAGTAGAAGCCTAAGTGTTGTTGTATATTAGTTTACTCTAATTAACGGAGAGGTGTGGTAGGGTTATGGGAAAATAATAAAGGAATATATATATATATATATAAAAATATATATACAGTATGGGGGATTGGAAATGATGCAGACAATTACATTGATGGAAACCACAATCTATCTGCAGTATTAAAGCTGATCTACCCCATAAAAAAAATATGAACCACGAACAATTAGTTACCCTGAAAGAAGAGTGTGTTTTTGTTGCCGTTTATTTAAAGACCGTGTCTAGTGCTCTTGAACATTAGTTTTTGGCAAATTCCTGTGGAGGCATGCAACATGGGATGAGTCTGAAAAGATCCCCTATTTCCAATATAGTGCACTACTTTAGACCAGAGCCCTATGGATTCACAGCCTCCCTCCCTGCCTCCCTCCCTCCCTGACTGCCTGCCTCGCTGCCTCCCTCCCTCCCTACATGCCTGCCTCGCTGCCTCCCTCCCTCCCTACCTGCCTGCCTCGCTGCCTCCCTCCCTCCCTACCTGCCTGCCTCGCTGCCTCCCTCCCCCTTCCCTGCCTCTCTGCCTCCTACCCTCCCTCCCTCCCTCCCTGCCTGCCTGCCCTCGCTACCTCCCTCCCTCCCTGCCTGCCTCACTGCCTCCCTCCCTCCTTCCCTGCCTCCCTCCCTGCTTCCCTGCCTCCCTGCCTGCCTACCCTCGCTGCCTCCCTCCCTCCCTACCTGCCTCGCTGCCTCCCTCCCTCCCTCCCTCCCTCCTTCCCTGCCTCCCTCCCTGCTTCCCTGCCTCCCCTCCCTCCCTCCCTCCCTCCCTCCCTCCCTCCCTCCCTCCCTCCCTCCCTCCCTCCCTCCCTCCCTCCCCTGCTTCCCTGCCTCCCCTCCCTCCCTGCTTCCCTCCCTCCCTGCCTCCCTGCCTCCCTCCCTGCCTCCCTCCCTCCCTCCATCCCTGCTTCCCTGCCTCCCCTCCCTCCCTGCCTCTCTGCCTCCCTGCCTGTGATCGAGCCACCAAGGCTTTGTTAACACTAGCTCTGCTTTAAAACCCCAACAGCCTTTCAAGCCTCCCATTATGCCAGAGTCAGTGGGGCAGAAAGAGAAAGAGCCTTTTCCTGCAGTCATGTGGCCATACTGGCATTATACACAGTTCAGTATTAGATATTTGTGAGTCGTATAAACAGAGAGGCTGTGAGGCTTCTCGAAAAAAAAGTTTTTTATAATTGGGAGTTATATAAGTGGTTAAATCCTCCAGAGAAGGATTTCATTTTTTTCTTTCTTTCTTTCCTCTCTTCTATTGTGTGTTTCTGAAAAGCCTCACAGGGAAGACCTCACAGCAGAGAGGGGGACAAATCCTTTGACACAACCATTCTGGTTAGGTTAGTGTCACGTCCCAAATGACACTCTATCCAGTACATCCAGGCCATAGTGGGCCCTGGTCAAAAGTAGTGCACTTATATAGGGAATAGTGGTCAAAAGTAGTGCACTATATATAGGGAATAGTGAGCCGTTTGGTACGTTAGGAATAAGTGAAGTCTTGAAGTCCCGGAGAAGAAATGCGGCTAATTGTCCCCTGCTGTGTAGTTTTTGTGCAAGGTGTTTTACAAATTAAATTACAGCTGCTGTGAAGTGCAGTGCAGTATGTGTAGCGAGTGGAGGCAGGAGGTAGGAGGGAGGTAGAAGATAGGTTTTTATCTGTGTGCTGTGATGATGAACGTGTACACCGGTGTTCCACTTGACAGCTGTGGTAGACAGGCAGGCAAGCAGGTGGGAGGAGAGATCCCGTTTTACCCACTCTCACAGATCAAGCTTTTAATTCCAGTACAGTAATCACTGATGGGACCCATGCAGAAGTTGGAGACTATAGAGTAGACTGGGAGGACCACGGATAGATTGTTCTCAGGGAAGCAGACTGAACACAACTTCCGTTTTTTAAAACTTTAGGAGTAAATATTGGCTCATTTAAATTGATTTGCATATTTTGGTCAAATTTGTTCCATCAGGTGCCAGTATGTGTTTCTGCTAGTTTTTAATTTGATTTAGATTCATATTGTCAATCTATTATTATTTCTCCACGAGTATCATACAAGCACAACGTGTTATACAGAGAGAGAACTTAAAGCCAGAACTGAAAGCCAGTGTTTATCCCCATCACTTGAAAGCTCCCCACTGCTTTTAGGAATTCAAGTGAGTTTAGCCCAGTAATACACCCTTGTGTCCATTTGTTCTGGTTCTGTTCCTCTGTAGCCTCTCCGCCCCAATTAGAAACTCTATGTGTGTGTCCGTGTGAGATTTTGATTCAGCCGTGTCTGTGTCTGTTTATGCGTGTGTGTGTCCAGTGTGTACCAGTCTCTCTGGTGGTCTGGCCCCTCAGTTGTCCCAGCTGTGAGTGATTGTGTACAGTGTGTAAATGTGGGGCTAGCCGGGTCACTCAGGCATGACCCTGGCCATGTCAGGCTCTGCGTTGGGAGGGAGAGAAAGCGCACATCCAAAATGGCACCCTATTCCCTTTATAGTGCACTACTTTTGACCATGGCCCTATGGGTAATAGGTTACTACGTAAGGGAGGGTGCCATTTGGGAGGGAATGAGAGACACAGAGCACAGCAGAGCAGAACACCTCTAGGCTCCAGCAGTGTACGTTCTTCTCTCCCTACCTTGGCCAGCCCCAGCCTAGCTCACAAACAAGGACTATGCCCAAATGGCACCCTATTCCTAAAAGTCCTGGACAAAAGTAGTGCACTATACAAGGAATAGGGTGCCATTTAGGACGTACATAAGGATTTAGGTCAACTTGATGCTCCCTCCGCCCTCGACTCCCAGTTAGTTTGTTAACATACATTTGATTAAGTGTTTCGGTCAGGCTAGTCAGAATGCTGCTATGGTGTGGCCTTGTGTCAGTTGGATTTTGTGTGTGTTGTGTGTGGATTATTTTGTAACATTCCCACTTGTATTTTATTTTACCAAAGTACTAATTTCATGTGATTCATATTTGATTATTGATTGCATTTCTGCATAGGATCCATAAATTGGTTGTTGTGTGAACCCACTGAAATGTTGTTTTCTGCTTGCTTCAGAGACTGGATGCTTTGATTTAACCAATGAGCTGTCTTCTAAAGCCGAGCCACCGAGAAGGGCTTCCCTACAACAGCCCCTACCACCACCAGTTAAACATTTTCATGGTGGATTTGAAATGAGATTATGCATGGGTTCAATTGACTTAATGGATTTCAAGAGGACTAGAACCTATTAATGAATAGGGTGGCCTAAGGCTGCTTGCCCCCACCAATAGCAAGCTAATCTGGCATGCAAATTAAATCCTGCCTCAATATGGCTGCCTCTTTAATGTCATCCTCTACACACTTCCCCTTATTGATATGTATTATTATAGCAGAATAGGCTTCTAAACAAACTGCCTGGCCCTACATGAGGGAGGTGATTATGGTATGAATGGGATCCATGCTGGGCAGGGGGAGAGTGGAGGCAGGGAGGTGGGTGTGTGTGAGCAGGGTAGTAGAGTCGGCATGCCTACAGAATGCCGTCGAGTCCAGCGGACGGAGCAGTGGGGTTGATCTGTCGCTGTCACAGCCACTGTGCTGTTTCTCTGAGGTAGGGAGACACTTTTGTAGGATTAGAAACTAGATTATTCATTTAAAAAGGTCCAAATTGGTTATCATTTTGGGGGGAATTTTGGGAACAATACAGACTTATTTATATTTAGTGTTTCCTGTTTTGGGTTGTATATTCCACACATGACTTCCTGTCTCCTTCACCACACTGCATTTCACCACATTTACCACTGACCCCTGCTTTACCTGAAGAAGATACGGTATGTTGTTGTGTTGAAACATGTATATTCACTCACTAACTGTAAGTCTCTCTGGATAACAGCGTCTCATAAATGACTCCAATGTAAATGTGTTGAGGTCAGTTTATTTGGAGTGCTAATCTGGCGGAAGGCGGAAGGCCGCAGTGTAGTGTGATGTCTGGCTGCCATGAGACGTTCTTGGCATTCTCTCTCTCTCTCTCTCTCTACGTCTTCATCTCTGCTGATGTCTTCATGCCTGGTTACCCAGGAGCCTACTCTGTTAGTGTCTAACAGGGGGATAGTTAGGGGTCATTGGGAGGCCAGGTGTGCGTCCCAAATTGCGCCCTATTAGTGTACTAGTTTAGATCTGAGCCCTAGGGTCCCTGGTTTTCCCAAATGGAACCCTATGTCCAATATAGTGCTCTGATCAGAAGTAGTGCACTACAAAGACAATAGGATGTTATTTCAGACACAACACAGGTTGAACCCTAACCCCATCCCAGCCCAGGTTGAACCCTAACCCCATCCCAGCCCAGGTTGAACCCTAACCCCGTCCCAACCCAGGTTGAACCCTAACCCCATCCCAGCCCAGGTTGAACCCTAACCCCATCCCAGCCCAGGTTGAACTCTAACCCCGTCACAGCCCAGGTTGAACCCTAACCCCATCCCAGCCCAGGTTGAACCTCAGCCCAGCCCAGGTTGAACCCTAACCCCATCCCAGCCCAGGTTGAACCTCAGCCCAGCGCAGGTTGAACCCTAACCCCATCCCAGCCCAGGTTGAACCCTAACCCCATCCCAGCCCAGGTTGAACCCTAACCCCATCCCAGCCCAGGTTGAACCCTAACCCCGTCCCAGCCCAGGTTGAACCCTAACCCCGTCCCAGCCCAGGTTGAACCCTAACCCCATCCCAGCCCAGGTTGAACCCTAACCCCGTCCCAGCCCAGGTTGAACCCTAACCTCGTCCCAGCCCAGGTTGAACCCTAACCCCATCCCAGCCCAGGTTGAACCCTAACCCCGTCCCAGCCCAGGTTGAACTCTAAACCCATCCCAGCCGGGGCTACCTACTAATGGCTGATCAGGAGAGCACTGCATTATACACACATATATACAGTATACAAAACATTAAGAACACCTGCTCTTTCCATGACATAGACTGACCAGGTGAATCCAGGTGAAAGCTATGATCCCTTATTGATGTTGAATCCCCTTCAATCAGTGTAGATGAAGGAGAGGAAACAGGTTAAAGAAGGATTTTTAAGACTTGAGACAATTGAGACATGGATTGTGGGTGTGTGCTATTCAGAGGATGAATGGACAAGACAAAATATTTAAGTGCCTTTGAACAGGGTACGGTAGTAGGTGCCAGGCGCACCGGTTTGATTCAAGAACTGCAACGCTGCTGGATTTTTCACGCTCAACAGTGTCCTGTGTCTATCAAGAATGGTCCACCACCCAAAGGACATCCGGCCAACTTGACACAACTCAATATTAGGAAGGTGTCCTTAATAACTTGCCTAGTTAAAGAAAGGTTAAATAAATACAAATTAAATAAAAATGTTTAGGGGGGTTGACACTGAGAATATTGCTGTTATGGCTACTTTCTCATTCATTAATAAAGCTTGGTATGAAGTTGGTAAAGTTTAGCTACTAAATTTATGAAACCATTGCTCTATAAGTATGTCAGTCAATACTGATTGCACTTCTCTTTACATTGCTAGAATGTATACTAGGTGTGTCTTGTGTAGTAGTCTATGTCTCATGATGTAAGCTTCCCTTAAAGAGACAGGCCTGGTCTTCGGATTCCATCTGACTCAACCTCCTCTCAATACACACTTCAGCACAAGTCTTTCTTTTGAGAGAAATTAAATAAGACGTGAATTGAATATTTTCGATTTATCGGACAGAAGTCAGGAGTCGTGGTAAATAAAAATAAATAAATAAACCCTGTCTTCTAATGCAGGCCAGAGAGGTATGGTTGAGTGTTTGAGCCTCATTTCAAGCACAATTAACTTGAAATGGAGTCCTGGAGGATCAATAGGTCCCAGTTGATCCAGGGGGTGTCTGCCACTCCATGGAAATGGCCCACATATGGTAATACAACTCTCTGTGTGTGTGTGTCTGTGTTTGTGTGTGTGTGTGTGTGTGTGTGTGTATGTGTGTGTGGTAATGCACCCCCACAACACAGAGGATTTACTTCTGCCGCTGTGGTTCCAGACCAACATGAATAACAAACAGTGGGGCCACCACCTTGGGAGCCATCTTCTTTTATCCCAACTCCAATTAATCTTTAGGGGAGATACCATTTAGACCTAATGAAACAGGGGGTAACAATTATGTGGCTGTGTTGTTGATACTGAAAGGTAATGGCAACAGAATAACATGCCGTATGATTTTCTGAGCCTTGGGAGGGGTGTCAATGTCGTTTTGCCTCGGGCTGTTTCTGTAAAATCACGTCACAACGTCCCCACACAGATGATAAAATAACAAGATGCAAAGCTGCATTATGTTGCTGCATTATGTAAAGCCAGCTCAATGTTACTGCATTATGTAAAGCCAGCTCAATGTTACTGCATTATGTAAAGCCAGCTTAATGTCACTGCATTATGTAAAGCCTGCTCTGTGTTACTGCATTATGTAAAGCCAGTTCTATGTCACTGCATTATGTAAAGCCAGCTCTGTGTTACTGCATTATGTAAAGCCAGCTCTGTGTTACTGCATTATGTAAAGCCAGTTCTATGTTACTGCATTATGTAAAGCAAGCTCTATGTCACTGCATTATGTAAAGCCAGCTCTGTGTTACTGCATTATGTAAAGCCAGCTCTATGTTACTGCATTATGTAAAGCCAACTCTATGTTGCTGCATTATGTAAAGCCAGCTCTATGTTACTGCATTATGTAAAGCCAGCTCTATGTTACTGCATTATGTTGCTGCATAATGTAAAGCCAGCTCTATGTTACTGCATTAATTAAAGCCAGCTCTATGTCACTGCATTATATAAAGCCAGTTCTATGTTACTACATTATGTAAAGCCAGCTCTATGTCACGCATTATATAAAGCCTGCTCAATGTTACTGCATTATGCAAAGCCAGCTCTATGTTACTGCATTATGTAAAGCCAGCTCTATGTCACTGCATTATGTAAAGCCAGTTCTATGTTACTGCATTATGTAAAGCCAGTTCTGTTACTGCATAATGTAAAGCCAGTTCTATGTTACTGCATAATGTAAAGCCAGTTCTATGTTACTGCATTATGTAAAGCCA